>NW_005871376.1:1035360-1037579 GCF_000147115.1 Myotis lucifugus
CGGGCCTAAACCGGCAGTCGGACATCTTTCTCACAATCCGGGACCACTGGCTCCTAACCGCTCACCTGCCTGCCTGCCAGATTGCCCTAACCACTCTGCCTGCTGGCCTGCTAGCCCCCAACTGTGCCCCCCCCCCCCCCCCCACAAACTTGCCCCCAACTGCCCTTCCCTCCTGGCCTGATCACCCCTAACCGCCTCTGCCTCGGCCCCACCACCATGGCTTTGTCCAGAAGGAAGTCCGGAAGGTCTCCCGGTCTAATTAGCATATTACTCTTTAATTAGTATAAGAGCTACCCAGGAGGACTGTTGATAATTCTGAGAACCACTGCCCTCCCCAGTTCCATCTCTGAACACACTCACATACGCATGCACACACATGTACACACTCACACACTCACACACTCACAGGTGCTGGTGCACAAACATACGTATGGTAATGGCAGGTTTTCATTTCCTATCTTTGTGTGAGCTTTTAAAAATTGTAATCCTTTCTGTTGCAAAATAAACCAAAATATGCTTGAAAACCTTTGTAGCTCATGCCACGTGCTTCTGAGTGTTGTAGCGCATTTCCAAAAGCCCTAGAGCATTTTGTGCTCCAGGGGCTGTGCAGAAGCACCGTGTGGGTAACCAGGCACTCCGCTCGCCTGGTATCTGTCTCACAGAGGGGACTGGGTCTCAGAGTGGGGCGGTAGTGGTGGAAGGGGTGCTAATGATTGGGGGCAGGAGCCCAGCTGCCTGTCACACCTGGAAGTGGCTGTCGGTGAGGCCGGCCCTGACCTCTAGAAAGGGAGTCTGAGTTGGGGCTGGCTCTCCTCACTCTCTCCTGGGGATCCCTGTCTGTTCCCTTAACAGCCACCACCACCCCCAACACCCAGGCGCCCCCTGGCCAGACTCCTGCCCCATCCTTACCTCTGGCTTGTAGGCTTTCCGGAATCTCGAAGGGTCCATCGGGGCTGAAGACCTGGCCAGGCACGCAGCTCACCACCGCCGGCAGCCCATTCTCACAGGTGACGTCTTCACGGGGTCCCGTGTCACCTGTGGGCCAGCTTGCAGCTGGAGATGTGGGCCTCCGTGCCCGTGCAGTCCATGGAGAACCGCCAGTAGCGCGGCTTCTTTCCGGGCCGCGAACATTCTGCAGAGGGCCCGGACGGGGCAGGTGACCGGGGGTCCTGGCACCCACCCCTCATTCCTTCTGCACCTGGGCATTGGGCACCTGCCCAGGGCCAGCCGCTGTGCTGGCTACTGGGAACTTGCTGGGGGGGCGGGTGGGCATGGTCTCTGCTCCTGGAGCTCAGCCGGCTTCATGGAAGGGGGTCCGCACAGCGCGTCTGCAAGGGCCCCGCACGCCGGCCCTGCACTGGGCACTGGGGGGCAGGACCTGGGAAGGGACATGGCCTCCTGCCCCCCAGGCAGCTAGAAGACTAGGGACTGACTCAGTGTAGTAAGATGATACCAAAGCCTATAAACACAAAATGCAAAAAGGGATCTAAAAGAGACCAGACCCGTCAGGGTACATACCTAGGTTGTGGGTTCAGTCCCCGGTCAGGGCATGTACAGGAGGCAACCAATCTCAATCAATCTCTCTCTCTTTCTCTCTCTCTCTCTCTCTCTCTCTCTCTCTCTCTCTCTCTCTCTCTGAATTTGTAAGATAAATACATAAAGCTGTATTGCCAAGATAATTTCAACATTTGTTGTCGTCCCCTGCGTTTATTTCCCTTTGTCAATGAGCAGTACAGCTTGATTATTAAGCTCTCTCCTGATGATATACAAGATCCCAAACGATGCAAATCCAATGAGGACAGTCTAGAGTTACGTCATCTGCTGAACTGAAGTACAGTTTGCTTGATAAAAATATTATAATGGTGATGAAACTCAGCCACAGACCTCATCAACCCTCCACCGGGACCAGAGCGGCTGCTTGTCTCCACACCTCGTCCAAGCAGGCTCTTACCTGCAGCAGCTCTTTCTGGAAGGCAGGGGGGGAGTCCAAGCTTTTTCTAAAACAGTAGCTATCACTGAGCAATGAACTGGTTACCAGACAGGGTACTGTGCCCAGTTTCCCCATCTCCAAGTTAAAGTAGCATTAGGATCCACTCGATAAGACTGTTAGGAAAATTAAATGAGTTAATACTGGGAAAGCCCTGAGCACCGGTGTCCAACACATTGAAAGGGCTACGTACGTGTTTGTAAGATAAATAAATAAGACTGTACTGGGTAAA
>NW_005871376.1:1037936-1068421 GCF_000147115.1 Myotis lucifugus
GGGGGGACAGAGCAAGGTCCTGTCCCTGAGGGTCCGGCAGGCCTGGGAGTTCCTGCTTTGTCTCAAAGTGGATGGGATGTGAACACAGAGGGAGGAAAAACCCTATGGCCACCACCCATATCTTTCCTTAACCAAAAATTGAGACTTGTAACAATTCTAGTATGCTTGTGGGCGCAATGGCACGGAATCTTTGAAACCAGGACTGTTCGGGAAAATTCTGGATGTGTGCTCAGCGGAGCTGCAGCCACCCAGGGGGACTGTTGATAATTCCGGGAACCTCTGCCCCTCCCCACTTCCTGCAGGCCCTGCACTTGGAGCCTCAGCCTCCAGCGTGTTCCCCATGACACCCCCACATCAGGAAAGAGCACGCTCGGGGGTCAGCTGCACGAGGATTGGTCAGCTCCAGCGGCTTGGAGAATCCTTGCTCTCAGCTTTCAGGAAACACCAGCTCTGCCAGGAACAGACGTGCTGAATGCTGCCGCCTCCCCAGGCAGCCCGGCCTCCCTCTTACGTCAGCTCACAGTAATGCACCCTGACCCTCCACAGGCTCCCATCGGCAGCACCCACCCCTCCCTCATGATTCACCCCAGACAGGCCCCAGGGGGTGCAGAGGAGCGCTGGGGAGGATGGGTGGGCAGCCCACTCCAGGCCCAGGGATTGGAGAGGGACCGGAGTTAGGGGAGAGCCATTGGCAGGGATGGGAAGCCTGCTTGAGAAAGAACTGTCCATTCTATGGCTGGACTGATTCAATTAAAAATAAAAAGTCCTGCTGGCTCCCTCCCAGCCACGGGGATCCCTGCTTTCCCAGGAATTCTGCCAGCTGCTGAGCACGTCGGTTCCAATTACACACTTTGGAAGCAGGTGTGGATGAAAAGGGCCACATACTAAACCTGACAGGCTCAGGGGAGGCCTGCGATCTACTATAAAGTAACCATACAGCCTGAAATTAACTTTCTAGCTAAAAGCAGGTCATCGAAGGTAGTCATTTCCTAGGCCGGTATCTTCCCTGACAAAGGTCAATCTTTACCTTAACCGAGCCTGTCTATTGTCTTTGCATCCACCTTAACACACCTTTGGAATGTCAGGGTAAACCCCCCTCCCCACCCCCAGACTCCTCGGGGCATAACCACCCACCAGAGCAGAGACCACAGATTTCCTCATTGTTATTGTTATTGCACTATTGCTGACTGCTAGCTATCCTGTACCCACCTGTAAAAGAAGTGTGTGTCTGTTCCTTATACTTTTTATCCAATCCTACAGATTCCTCCCTCCTTTGTCTTCTCCAACCTAAAAGCCCTAAAAGCTGATCGTGGAGGGCAGTCACATCCTGTCCCTGTGTCCCTGACAAAGGTCAGTCTTTACCTAAGTGAGCTGGTCTATTGTCTCTGTGCATCTAAGATAACAGACCCTTAGACTATCAGCGTCATCTCCTTTCCAGACCCCTCAGGGCACACCCGCTGCACCAGAGTGTGAGACCACAGAACCCCTCATTGTTACCTTGTTGCCCAGATACTATCTCTATGTGCTGGCAACATTAGTTGTTAACTGTCCTGTACCCACAATGTAAATGCACTTGCCTCTTCATTGCATCCAACGTCAAAGATTTCCCTGCTTTGCTTTCTCCAGCTTCCGTAATCTGCCAACAACGGATTTCATGTAGCCCTCCTTACATCTTCTCCTTCTATTCTAATGTATAAAATAAGCCGTAAGACTGCCATTCTACACAGCATTTTCTCAATCCGTTGAGATTTTGCTTCCTGGCAAATGTCATCAGTTTGGCTCAAATAAACCCATTAAAATTCTCCACGGGTTTGGACGGTTCTGACATTAATACTTTGAATTCCTTCCTCTACCTGAAACGAAAGGAGGCTGGCATTTCAGCCAACCAGCCGAGCAGAGCCCTTCCACTCTCCCAGATGCAGTGCTGGACGCAGAATTCCTGCTTGTGTCAAAAATCGGTATCAATAGTGGGATCCTGCTTTCAGGCGAAAAAGAAAAAACCACAATACAAAATGCTCCTGCCCCTGGGATGGGCCCTGAGGCTACGAAGCCCCGCCCCCCCCACCCCCAGGCCAGAGCAGAAAGCTCACAGCAAAGCAGCCCATGTTGGGGAGCCCTGGACTCCATCTTGAGTGAGTCTTTGGGTGCAGAGGCCTCTGGGGACATGTGGGTACCTTCCTAGGTGCCTCTGACTTGGAGGACGGGGTGGCTGGCAGAAGCTGAGGAAGAGCTGCAGTCCAGCCTTGGGGAGACTCTGAGTGGCCACCAGACCTGCAGGTCTGCGGAGGGAGCCAGGGTGGAGAGCCTTGGCCGTGGCCCTGGTGAGTCTCCAGGGCTGCCAAGCCCCTTAGGGGCCTGGTGCATGCAGAGAGATTACTAACACCATCCCAGACGCAATTACTTTGAAAACAATTTCCTTCCTAGAGTGGAAGGCTCCCCTGGGAAGCCGCTTCCCCTGGCCGGCTAGGAAGGGCCAAGGGAAATGGGAAAGATGTGAGTGGCCTCGGACTCAGGGACCATTGCGGGGGGTGACCCTCTCTCTGGCTCCCAGTTTTCCTCAACTTCTGAGCAGGCTCACAGACACCCCACCCTCAAGCCAGCCCTGTTCCAGCTCTGACATAACAGCAAGGCCCGTGGTGGGAGCCGGGGCCGAGGGGCCAGAGCTGGAGCAGGTCTGCAGGTGGAGGTAGCAATGTGGACAGCACTCCCGAGTAGCCCTGTGGACTCTGGCAGAAGAGGGCTCTGTGACCCCCAAATCCACTGTCCTCAGGCCTGGGTCTCTCATCGTGCAGACGGAGGGCTGGGACCGGGTGACCTCTGAGGCTGCCCCATGCCCTTTGCTAACAGCTTTCTCCAGCTGGCTGCCATCTCAACCCCTCACAGCATCACCGAGGCACAGAACACTTTCCCCAGCGCACCTTCTCTTCTGGGGCTCAACTGTCAGCGGAGGCCCAGAGACGAACACAAAACAGCAGAGACCCGCCGAGGTTTTGCCCCGTGCTCCTGCCCTCCACACCACCTCCAGCTGGAGGTCCAAGGGAGGAGCTGGTTTGCAGCAGCCTGAGCCCAAAATACCACCCGCCAGCACCCGGATGCTCCCAGCCTTGAAGCCCTCTTCTGCCCCCATTTGAAAGAGCAAAGGCACAGACTCAGGGGTGGGAGGTTCAGGGAGGCAGGTTTAAAACCAGCACGTGAGAGAATCCGCTGCCGACATAGATCTGAGCTCCCTCCTCAAAATCAGGAAAAGGACTCTGGACCGGCCACAGCTGGGGAGATGGCTTTCAAACGCCTTTGAACAGGCACATGCTGCCGGCCTCAGGGACCCCGTCCTGCCCTGGGCAGGGCTGATGGCTGCCTTCCCAGGCCCGGCACTGGACTCAGACCAGTTGTCAGCTGGGGCACTGTGGGGCAGCCAGATGGGAGCTGGTTGGGGTGGGGGGTAGGGGTGGGTGGGGTTTGCTTTTCTTGGCTCCAATGGTAGGAAAAGCTGAGAAGGTGTCTCCAGGGAGGAAGCTGGCCAGCTGGCAGGAATTCTCCAAAGTATTCAGAGGCCGGGAACCCCACTGCAAACAGGAAAGTCTGGGCCACATCTGAGGGTGTCTGGGTTGGGGATCACCACCAGGCTCACCCCTAGCGGGGCGGGGAGCTCGCCCAGCGGAGCCGCTCAGCCACCAGCACTCAGCCTCATGGTGGGCTGGGGACTCTGACCCCAAACGGCCAAGCCAAGCCCAGGACCTGCAGTCTGCCCTGACCCCGGGGATCTGGAGGGGGCGCTGGGTCTGGGTCCCACGTCTCCTGACTTCCTCTGGCTTGAAAGGAAAGAGTTTGGACCCTGTCGCTGGAGATGGGGGCTTGGATCTTAGATCTGCCACTTCCCTCCCTGACTTCCTTTCCTCGACTGTAAAATCAACCCCTAATTCCCGGCGCTGTGAGGATCAATGGCTAAGAACAGGCCCGGCTCACGATCAGCCCTCAGTAAACCAGTCACCGTAAGAGGAGACAGGAAGGCCCACTCCCACCCAGGACCCGGCC
Source organism: Myotis lucifugus (assembly GCF_000147115.1). Classification (NCBI taxonomy): domain Eukaryota; kingdom Metazoa; phylum Chordata; class Mammalia; order Chiroptera; family Vespertilionidae; genus Myotis; species Myotis lucifugus. Next base: position 1,041,969 of record NW_005871376.1, read on the forward strand.
CCCCGCCTGTCACGGGGTGAAGCCCTTCACCGGGCGAACTACTCGAAGTCCTGTTATTATCTGCTCCTTTCCCTGTGGGAGATATTAACTTTGGAAACCATAACTAAATTATAAGATTTCACTAGGATTGTAACTGATCGAATTTCCTAACAGTTTCTCTGAGTTCCAGATTTTTCAAACTAATCATTTACTGAGGGCAAGTAAACATTTCTTAAGTTGGTGCTGTCCTGGTTTGGCCCCAGTGGTCACGGAGCTGGCTGTCGGCACTGACACCCCCCCCCACCCCCGCCCGCCCGCCCGCCCTCCTGCACACACCCTGCACCCGCCCCCCGCCTCTGCATCCACAGGAGTGTGAGTTCCCCAGCGGCCAGGCCTGCACTGACAGCCGCTGGCGGACCCCCTCTGTTCAGCACCCACCACAGGAGCCTTCTCTTCACAGAGCAGCAACCCCCCAGGAAACAGTGCTTTGAGGGGAGGGGGCCTCTTACTTGTACACTTTGGTGTTGTACGTCTTCTCCCCAGGGAAGCCGAACATGCCGCAGACCACGCGGGAGTTCTTGGCCGTCCAGTGCTTGTCACAGATCTGCTTCCAGGCCTTGCCCTCCTTCACCTCCACGTAGCCCTCCGTCACCGGGGTGCGCTTGCGGTAGGCGGAGAGGATGGCTCGGATCCGGATGTCCTCCACCTGGATGTTCAGGTTCTGGGAAGGAGGAGGCACCGAAGGACATGGTTACCTTCCTGGCCGGGTGTGGAGAGGGGTCTGGGCTAGCCTCCTCCACCCTCGGGCCCTGCAGGGGCCACGGGCCCTGCCCAAGAGCACACAGCACAAGGCCGTGGTGATAAAGCGTCATGCATGGGAGGCAGTGTGACTGCGGGGACCCAAGGAGAGGGAGCAGGGGCGACCTGGGCCATCAGGAGACTAGGAGGGGCCAGCAGCCTCTCCCACGTCCCACCACAAAGCCTGGGGAGAGAGGCAGCCCTCCTGCAGGCTCTCGAACTACAGCAGAAGAGAGAACGTGCTCTTTGAATTTTTACGTCCTACATTGTAACTAATTTGGGTTTTGTATTTACTCTAAAGCATATGTGTCATGCATGTGTGTGACTGTGTGTGTGCAGGACTGTGTGTGATTCTATGTGTGTGTGGGGGGAGTGACTGTGATTCTGTGTGTGTGTGTGTGCGTGACTGTGTGTGATTCTGTGTGTGTGTATCTTTCCTAAGACTGAAGTTTCAGGCAGAGCAGCCTCAGCTACCCCGAGGCTTAGGTGCCACCTTGCACACCACCCAGTCAGTATCCGGGGTCGACATTTCTAAGTGAGAACATGCCAGGAGAGTAGGGGTAGGGCTTGGAGAGAAGCATGGAGGGGAGTGTGTGCAGGGACCCAGGCCTGCTTAGTGGGGGACACACCCTGGGGACCAGGAGGTAAGGGTGGACACAGTCTGTGGCAGGAAAGGGAATGATTCTGAACGCGTGGAAGCCTTTGGAAAGGCCCGACTCACCCCCAGCCCGCCTGTCATTCCGAGACAGTGAGTGAGAGAGGCAGGTCCCGGTGAAGGAGGTAGAGGAGGCTCAGTGGGGGGCAGACTCCTCCCCACACCCCGACACTGAGCAGCAATGTCCCTGCCCCACGCCTCCTCCCGGGTCACAGGGATTTGGTAGAAGGACAGGGGTGTGGAGAGGCCACGCTGGGTGAGAGGAACGGGGGCTGCCCTGGAGTTTATGCTTTTCCGAGGCTCACCCAATCGCCCTCAAACACCGTGCTCCCTGCTAACCTCTCACTTCCAGCCCCTCCTCTCTGCCCCTGCCGCTGCACATGGAGCCACCACCAGCTCTGCCAGCCTCCCTGCTGAGCCCCTGCCTCCATCTCCCCCTCCATCCATCTGCCACAGGCCAGCCACCAGAAAGCTCTTTGTAATCTTGTCCCTTGACGTCCGCTCGTGCCCATGCAGTAATGCCCAATTACTTAGAGAGGTGCCCACGGCCCAGCATGACTGATTCTGCCTCCCCTCCAGCCGCCCCCTGTCCCCAGCCCCACATGTACACTTGGATCCAACGAAATGAAAACTGATAACAGCTACTGCGCGTGAGCCCCACAGTGAGGCTTCATGTGCTTTCCCTCGTGTCGTCCTCACACTGCAGAACGAGGTGCGTTCGAGCTGCTGCCCTCCCATGATCCATATGAGAAAGCTGGTTGGCTCCAACTGCCTCCCCAGGGCCACCCAGAGGCAGGGCTCCCGAGGTATGTGGCTCTGACCTGGGCTGTGGGGAAGAGGTGGGGCCCGGCTTGGCAGGGGGGAACCCAGAGACTCGACCCAAATGCCAGCAAAGGTGCAAATGCAAATGAACCACAAGGTTGAACAGGGCCATTATTTGGGTGCCCAGGCATTCGTGTCTCCTCGCCACTGGCTTCAGGGTGCAAAGCCAGGCCCTGCCCACCAGTCCTGCTGGGCGGCGAAAGTATGTGGCCGGCAGTGATGGCATTTGGCCCTGGTTCCTCTCCACGTGGAGTGGAAGGAAGGCCGCCAGTGGCAAGATGATGTTGGCCAGCTTGGATCCCAGATTCTTTATAGCTTCCATTCAGGCCACAGGACCCGTGCCACCAAGACACGTGGACAGAGGCGAGCCAAGAAAGGGCCTGACTGAGGGCTAAACCAGCCCCGGGCCCGGCCCCTCCTGCCTCTCCCCACCTCGGAAGCCAGGCTGGAATTCCAGCCAGCGATGCGTAATGCCCAGAAGGAAAGTTACCGCTGTAACATCAGCTCTGTGGCTTCACAGGGCAGGCAAACCCCAAGGACTTTATTACATTCACAGATCCTCCCCTCTCACCCCACCCCACAGCTCCACCAGGTGTGAAATGTGGACGTCAGCACCCCAGCTACAGCAGGAGAAGGAAGGCCTGGGTGGGGGGAGCTTAGCAGACCCCTGTACCCTTGTCCTGATGGAGGACAGCATCCCCTCAGCAGAAGTACGACTGTTGGGGGAAGCCAGGCGGGCTCTAGGATGTGGAAAATAGGCTTGGAGAGCCCTGGCTGGCATGGCTCAGTGGTTAGAGGGTCAGCCTGTGCACCAGAGGGTTGTGGGTTCGATTCCCGTCAATTCCCGCCCCTGGTCAGGGCATGTGTGAGAGGCAACATGTCTTTCTCACATCAATGTTTCTCTCCCTCTCTCTCTCTTCCCTCACTTCCACTCTCTCTAAAAATCAATGGAGCCCTAGCCGGTTTGGCTCAGTGGATAGAGTGTCAGCCTGTGGACTGAAGGGTCCCGGGTTTGATTCTGGTCAGGGCACATGCCCAGGTTGCAGGCTCGGTCCCCAGCCGGGGGGGGGGGTGCAATCAAGGGTTCTCTCTTATCATTGATGTTTCTATTGCTTTCTCCCTCTCCCTTCCTCTCTGAAATCAACAAAAATATATTTGAAAAATAAAAATAAATGGAAAAAATATCCTTACTCCCCCCCACCCCCCAAAAGGCTTGGAAAAGTGAAAGTGCTAGAACAGGTGTCACTGTCCTTGTTATTTCCTGTGTGTGATGGCGTGAGTGATGGCATGTATGTCTGTGTGTCTGTTTGTATCCATGCATCTGTACATGTCTCTGAGGGATGGGCCTTTGTGTGTGTGTCTGAGTGTGACCATGTGTACCCTCAGGGCTGTGCGTCTGTGCGTTGTGTGGTCTCTGTGTGTGTGGAGCATGTGTCTATTTGCGTACATACGTGGTGGAGGCCAGGTCCAGAGGGACTTGTTTCCTCCAAAGCCTTAGGAAAGCGGCCCGTGCAGGTTTATAATCATTGTTCCTTTAAAATGGGATGCCTTTCATTCACCCTCCATGGATCCAACTCCTTCTGGCTCTGTTGGGCTCAAATCCACCCCATTCATTCATTCATTCATTCATTCAACAAAAATACGGTCTCTCCCCTTCATGGATCCTGCCAGGCTTCCCAACCACAAAGCCTGCCTCTTCTCTGAATAATAATGACCACAGGAACCCTTGTTTATCAAACACCAACCAAGTCATTACAGGTCAAGCTCCTGCTCAGAACTTCCCGTCCATCCCTCACTCAATTCCCAGGACAACCTATGAGAAGGCTAATGGCGTACCACACTACAGGGGAAGAATGAGAAAACCTGGCCGGCTTTTGCAACTTCTCCAAGTTCACACAGCCAATCAGTGGGTAAACAAGGGTGGAAACAACTCTGAGTCCAAGCCTGTGCTCTAGGCTCCCAGCTACTGGTCTCTGAGTGGTCCTGGCCCCCCACTCATACCCTGTCCACTGCCTGGTGTTGAGTTGACCCACACGGGGTAGGGCCTGGGGCTCAGGCCTCTGGGTGGTCCTTTAGGGCCAGCCCAGTGCTGTGCACATGTGTAGTCCGCCCTGCACCCACCCGGAGGAGCTGCGAGTCAGAACCGAGTGCGCACATTTGAGGGCAGAGCTGCCTCCCAGCTGCTCTTGGCTGGGACGGGGCGATGGGGAAACCCTGCGCAGCTCGAATTCAGTGCTCACTGCTGGTTACCGAGCTCACAAGGCCGCTCAGAGACACCGTGCAGGAAAACACGCAGACACACATCACTCCCCTGCTTATGTCACTGCTGTGGAATCCCTTCCATAACCACAAGTGCTAGGATTTTCCTCCCAGAAGTTCGACTCCAAAAGAGAAGAAAAGCTTTGAAACACTAAAACATACACATTTTTCTTGTCTAACTAAGGGCTCTCTAGACTTGCTAGTCTTACATTAAGGACGATAGCTCAGAAGCTGGGAACGCATTTGGCACATTTTAAAATTCAAATTAAGATCTGAATTCTATCCCTCTTGCCAGAGACAGAAGTTCACCAAGCCCTCTTTTTTCCTCTAATATATTTTTATTGATTTCAGAGAGAAAGTGAGAGGGAGAGACAGAAACATCAATGATGAGAGAGAATCACTGATTGGCTGCCTCTTGCACGCCCCCAACTGGAGATCGAGCTTGCAACCCTGGCATGTGCGTTTGACTGGAATCAAACCTGGGACCCTTCAGTCCGCAGGCCTATTCACTGAGCCAAACCCGCTGCTAGGGCACACCGAGCCCTTTTAAAGGCTTTCCCCCAGGGAATCCACAGGACCTTCTGTATTTGTCCTTCTCAGAGCTCATCACCTCCCCGGGAGTGATTATGGAAAAGCAAGTTTCGGCAAGCCCAGGCCGCCTGCTTCTGCCAGTGGGCTGGCCAAGAGCTTGGACCCCAGGCCCATGCCTGACTGATATTTCACACTTGCAGCTTCTGTGAATGACTTTCAAATTCCACAATGTGACTGTGTAAGGCTGTTGCCAATGAGGAAAAACCACTAGTTTTGAAAGTCTAGTTGGAGACTGCATCAGAGAAAGATACAGGGGGAGGCAAGGCAAAAATGCAAGCAAGCCTACAATGATTTCAATCTATCACAGCCTTCCCGTGACTCCCAGGACTTAGGCTCCCAGTCAGGAGCCTCCCCGATCTTCCTATCTCATTCCCTCTCTTCCCTTTTCCCAGCCAACAAGCTTCTCTCACGGCCATGCCAACGTCACTCTTTGAAGCCCAGAGAGGCATGTCTGCAAGGACGCGGTCTTTGCCAAGGACCCTCGTCCCTCTGCTGTAGAAGTTATAATTTACCATCAGCCCAGCCTTCCCACCTGAGACCTCCTCCTTGGAGTGGTGTTGGGGCGGGAGGACCATGGTGGACATACACCAGTCCTCCATCATCCCAACTAGAATGCACGACTGGTTAGTTCTACACAACCTCCGCTCGCTTAGCAAGCCCCTTCCCTCTGCTGCTAACAGGTTCCTCATCTTGCTCTCATAGCCCGCAGCTTTCCTTATTCAGCTCTTTTTAAAAACGGCCTTATGGGTGGAGATCTCTTTTCCCAACTGCCACATGGCACCGTCCTCAGCACCTCAAACCAAACACTTCCAAGATGGCCCCAGTCCTCTCTGCTTTCACTGCGGGAGCCTCAGGTGCCTTCTGCACGCTCTCTCTTCCTCACTCTTACAGCCCATTCTGCCCAGCAAGCCCTTTCCATTCTCCCACCGCCTTTCCACCCGCACTTCTGTTTCCCAGTCAGCGGTGTAATGTGAATCCTGCAGGTAGAAGGGCATTATAATTCAGTAATCAAATTATATGGAGCCCTGGCTGGTTTGGCTCAGTGGATAGAGCTTCAGCCTGTGGACTGAAGGGTCCCGGGTTTGATTCCAGCCAGGTCCCTTCCCTTTTTCCAGCCAGTTATCTCACAGAACTTTCCAAGGTCACTCTTTGAACTCCTGCAATTCTCTCTTCTCTATCAGAATCCTACTGATCCTCAAGGACAATTTCATTCGTTCATTCAAAAAATATTTGTTGCGCCCTGGCCTGTGTGGCTCAGTTGGTTGGGCTTCATCCCGAGCACCAAAAGGTTGCCGGTTCGTGGGTTGCAGGCTTGATCCCCAGTAGGGGGAGGTCAAGAGGCAGCCAACTAATGTTTCTCTCTCATTGAAGTTTCTCTCTCTCTCCCTTTCCCTTCCTCTCTCTCTTTAAAATAAATAAAAAAAAAATTTAACAAATGATCTTATTCATATGTGGAATCTAATGAACAAAATAAACTGATGAACAAAATAGATCCAGAGACATAGAAGCATGGAACAGACTGACAAATTTCAGAGGGAAGGTAGCGGGGGAGGGGGAGAGATTAACCAAAGGACTTATATGCATAAATATAACCCGTGGACATAGACAATAGTGTGGTGAAGGTCGGGGGCGGGGGGGGGGGGCGGCGATGGAGGGAGTCAATGGGGAAAAAAAGGAGGGCATCTGTAATACTTTCAACAATAAAGATAGGCTGGGGAGTCTGGGGGAGGGCAGACTCCGTCCCTGACCTTAAGGAGCCTTGTATAGGGTGGGGGAAGGGAGCAGACAGTCAAGAAACCATTCTGTATTATGATGTGGTTGGTGTCAGGAAGAAAAGAAAACTTGTAAGGGTTGGAGGGTGGGGCAGGGTGTTGATGCCACTTCAAACAGTGATCTGAAAGAGCTGCTTTGAGGAGGGAAGTTCAAGGAGGCCGAGTGGAGAGAGGTAAGACAGTTGGCCATTTGGCTTTCATGGCTGTTCCAGGTGTAGAAGCAGAGTAGATGTGTACACGATCGTAATCCTCTTCTGCTCAACACCCCCCCCCCCCCCAAGACTCACCTCTCCAAAAACCAAGACTTTCAAGTGGTCAAAAGACCCTCTCGCAGCTGACTCCATTTTCTCAGAGCTCAACCCCTCTCCTGTCCGTCTCCTCCCTCCTTATTTTTATTATTATTATTATCATTATTATTTTGTATAGCGAAGGTGGAAATTTATTGAAGAACAAGTACAGACTCCCACGTGGGGAGGGGGAAAGAGTCCCCCTTCCTTGTTATTCTTGAACAGAGACTGGCTGACTCCTTCCCATCCCTCAGGTCTCAATTCCACCATACCTTTCCCTGGTGTGGGGAGAAAATTGAGCCCCCCCCCCCCATGTCACCCTGCCCCTTTATAACCCTTCCTAGCTTTGCTTGGCTCCAGGTGACACTGGTCACCCAGGGAGGCACTCTCTTTTTACACAGTTATCTCGTTGAGTGTAGTCTCCCTGAACCAGTAAACTCGGGGGCCAGGGATTAGTGTCTGTTGGGTTCGCTGCAGTGTTCCCAGTGCTTAGAACAGTACCTGGTGCACCACAGGCACGCAATAGAGGTTTGCCCAGTGAATTTTTATTATGTATTTACTGAAAAAGTCCAAGATACTGTTAGGGGCACAGTTAGAAACGTAGCCCCTACCATTTTCTCCCTCCTGGGTGTTTGTGGGGATGCTGTGCCTGTTTCACCAGCCCTAACACGGGATCTGAAGTCACCGTTCCTATGCTGGCCGCGTCAGCTAGATGCCCTTAGGTGTAGTCATTAAGCCAGTGATGGCGAACCTTTTGAGCTCGGCGTGTCAGCATTTTGAAAAACCCTAACTTCACTCTGGTGCCGTGTCACATATAGAAATTTTTTGATATTTGCAACCACAGTAAAACAAAGATTTATATTTTTGATATTTATTTTATATATTTAAATGCCATTTAACAAAGAAAAATCAACCAAAAAAATGAGTTCGCGTGTCACCTCTGACATGCGTGTCATAGGTTCGCCATCACTGCCTTAAGCCAATCCCCATGAGCATGGCTCAGACTGAGTTTAGCCTCCAGCCGCCCTTTGGGCTCCCATCAGGCCCCGCCCCGGTGGGCGGAGCCGCCGGGCGAGCACGTGTAAAAGTTCGGGGCCAGTCGCCGCAGTCACTCACCGGAGCGTCTTGGCCGAGCGCACACGCCTCGCGCACCATCCGCCCGCCAGCCCGCCCGATTGTCCACACGGCGACCCACGTCCCGCCACAAGGCCGGCTGCACGCCCCGCCGAGTCGACCCCAAGGAGCCCGCCGCCCACACCGACGACGAGACCGCGTGAAGCCCGAGCCACATCCGTGGTCCCTACAGGCCGCGGGACTGCAGCGGGGTTCCCCAAAGGAAGTGCCCGCGCCGGGCCGCCTCGAGGGCGCACCCTGCTCCTGCCCTAGCCTGGTGCCCGCCGTCGGTACCCTTCTCGCCCTCGGCTTGCAGAACCAGTCGGCGCCGTGGACTTCTCTGGTCCCTAATCCTCACGACCGCCAGCCCTGGACTGACAAACACCCAGATACGTTGACCTGCGGCCTCTGCCTGCAGACCTCCCGCTGAAGACCATCAAGGCTTTCATGGACCACAAGCAGCAGGGCTGTCAGCCCTCTGGAGGCCCCAGCCCTGGCCCGGACTCAGAACTTGAGAACCCGAAGGCCTTTTCTTGCCTCCGCTGTGGCCGACAATTCACCGAGGGCTGGGAACTGCTGCGCCATGCCCGGTGGGACCACGGACTGTCCATCTGCCTGACGGAATCCGAGGCCCCAGAGAATCCGCTGCTGGTCCTGGCCGAGGTGGCTGCAGCCATGCCAGCAATGGTGGGGCAGGAAGTGGAGGCCAAGGGCTCCCGGGCGAACAGCCTCCCCCGGCGGAGCCCCACCTGCTCTGTGTGCATGAAGACCCTCAGCTCCTTCGGCAACCTCAAGGTGCACATGCGCTCGCACACGGGCGAGCGGCCCTACGCCTGTGACCAGTGTTCTTACGCCTGTGCCCACAGCAGCCATCTCAACCGCCACAAGAAGACCCACCGGCAGCTGCAGCCTCAGAGCCCCTACACGGCCAAGGCCAGTCAGGAACAGGCCTCAGCTGCCCCTCCGGAGCCAGCCGCCCATGCCGCTGCCCCAGCCAGGGCTCTCCTGTGCAGCCGTGAAGGGGCTGGAGCAGCCGACACAGCAGGCGTGCAGGAACCTGGGGCTCCAGGTGGTGGAGCTCAGGCTGGTCCTGGTGGGGACGGTTGCGGCGTCGCCATCAAGGAAGAGAGAATCAGCTCTGCCCAGATCCCAGAGAAGTTGCCTAAGAAGACTCCAAAGACAGTGGGCAAGAGCCATGGGCCCCGGGGCAGCTGTGAGTTCCGTGGGAAACGTTTCACCAACACAGGAACCTGACTGTGCACCGGCGCTCACACTCCGGGGAGCGGCCCTATACCTGCGAGCTCTGCCCCTATGCCTGTGCCCAGAGCAGCAAGCTTAACCGCCACCACGGCATGCACGGTCTGGGGCCCCCCGGTGCTCGCTTTGAGTGCCCCCACTGCCGTGTGCCCTTCCGCCTGCGGGCCACCCTGGACAAACACCTGGTGGGGAGGCCTGAGTGGCAGGAATGCCCTTCCCCCCTGCCGTCCCTAGTACCACTGTTCATGTATCTGTTGATCATGTCCTGCTGTGAATAAATCCTCCCTCCCTCCCTCTAGTTAAAAAATAAATAAATAAATAAATAAATAAATAAATAAAGATACATTTTTTAAAAAATTACTGTTGCGAGACCAGCAGAGGCAGCAGCCGGAGCAGCCGCAGCCTGCGCCCTCTCCCGCCCGCCCGCCCTCCGCCGCCCTCCACCCGCCCCGGGGTCTCTTTCCCCCTTCCTCCCCCACCCCCCCCTTCCTCCTCCGCCCGCCCGCGGGGGCCCCCCTGGCCTTCCCACCCGCCCCTATTGTTCCGCCCCCGGCCTCCCGCCCTTCCCCTTCCCGCCCGCTCCCCTTTTCCCCTCAGTCGCCTCGCGCCTGCAGTTCTTGGCTTTCACCCTCCCTCCCCCCCACCAGTGACCAAAGACTTGACCACTCAAAGTCCAGCTCCCCAGAATACTGCTCGACATGGACACCGGTGTGATTGAAGGTGGATTAAACGTCACTCTCACCATCCGGCTACTTATGCATGGAAAGGAAGTTGGCAGTATCATCGGAAAGAAAGGAGAATCAGTTAAGAAGATGCGTGAGGAGAGTGGTGCACGTATCAACATCTCAGAAGGGAATTGTCCTGAGAGAATTATCACTTTGGCTGGACCCACTAATGCCATCTTCAAAGCCTTCGCTATGATCATTGACAAACTGGAAGAGGACATCAGCAGCTCTATGACCAATAGCACAGCTGCCAGTAGACCCCCAGTCACCCTGCGGCTGGTGGTGCCTGCTAGTCAGTGTGGCTCTCTCATTGGGAAAGGTGGTTGCAAGATCAAGGAAATAAGAGAGAGTACAGGAGCTCAAGTCCAGGTGGCAGGGGATATGCTCCCCAACTCAACTGAGCGGGCCATCACTATTGCTGGCATTCCGCAATCCATCATTGAGTGTGTGAAACAGATCTGCGTGGTCATGTTGGAGTCCCCCCCGAAGGGCGTGACCATCCCGTACCGGCCCAAGCCGTCCAGTTCACCAGTCATCTTTGCAGGTGGTCAGGCCTATACCATTCAAGGACAGTATGCCATTCCACAGCCAGATTTGACCAAGCTGCACCAGTTGGCAATGCAACAGTCTCATTTTCCCATGACGCATGGCAACACCGGATTCAGTGCAGGTTTGGATGCATCTGCTCAGACTACTTCTCATGAACTCACCATTCCAAATGATTTGATTGGCTGCATAATCGGGCGTCAAGGCGCCAAAATCAATGAGATCTGTCAGATGTCTGGGGCGCAGATCAAAATTGCGAACCCAGTGGAAGGATCTACTGATAGGCAGGTTACCATCACTGGATCTGCTGCCAGCATTAGCCTGGCTCAATATCTAATCAATGTCAGGCTTTCTTCGGAGACGGGTGGCATGGGGAGCAGCTAGAACAATGCAGATTCATCCATAATCCCTTTCTGCTGTTCACCACCACCCATGATCCATCTGTGTAGTTTCTGAACAGTCAGCGATTCCAGGTTTTAAATAGTTTGTAAATTTTCAGTTTCTACACACTTTATCATCCACTCGTGATTTTTTAATTAAAGCGTTTTAATTCCTTTCTCTGTTCAGCTGTTAATGCTGAGATCCATATTTAGTTTTATAAGCTTCTCCCTGTTTTGTTTTTTTTTGGTGTTTTTTTTTTTTGGCTCATGAATTTTTTTTTTGTTTGTCATGGAAATGTAAGAGTGGAATATTAATACATTTCAGTTTAGTTCTGTAATGTCAGGAATTTTTCAAAAAAATTAAAAGATGGACTGGAGCTTTTTCTTTGTGAATAGAAACTGGATGCCACAGTGAAAAAAAAAAAAAAAATTACTGTTGCCCGGCCAGCATGGCTCAGTGGTTGAGCATTGACCTATGAACCAGGAGGTCACAGTTTGAATCCCGGTCAGGGCATGTGCCCAGGTTGTGGGCTTGATCCCCATTGTGGGGCATGCAAGAGGCAGACAATCCATGATTCTCTGTCATCATTGATTGCCGGAAGCCGGTCCATCCTTGCTGCTTGACACAGTCGCTGCAGGGAAGAAACATCTGCAGAGCATATGTTTCAAGGGACCTGGCGTATATGGCATACTGTTCTTAATATGTTTGCTCCCCTTCTTGGTGCTATGTGTTTTAACCAAGGTCACCTCTCCGAAAAAGGTTGTTTCCCCAGGTAGGGATTTTTCCCTGAGGTTAGGGAGGGAATAAAACCCCTTAACTAAGTGCCAGGCGGGTAGTTAATCACTTTAACTACGAACAATCACGCTTAAGCTACATAATCTTTACTCCCTGGAATGGAGATAAGAACGCCCTAACCTTTGGAATAGGAATTGATAGGATTAAAATCAACTGGTATAAATACAGATGTAATAAGACAATAAAAGACAGAACCTGGCTACAGAATCTGGCGAGAGGAACCTGGCTATGATGATCACCTGAAAGCTGCCTCCGTGTCCTTCCTTCTTCGCCGACTCCGTTCACACCTTGGGGAACCCCTGGACCTGCTGGGGCTGGACCCCAAAATTGATGTTTCCACCTCTTTCTCCCTCTCCCTTCCTCTCTGAAATCAATAAAAATATTTTTTAAAATTTCTTTTGGGTTGAGCACTATGACATCCAGCACTGTTCAAGGCCCTGAGACAGGTCAACCAATTAGGCAAGTCTTGCTGTCACTCCTGACAGAGGGCAGACAGCACCACCTCCTGCACACAGCCCCCTCAGCCGAATATCTCATCCTCGAGGATCTGATTTCTCCTTCATCCCTCTAGCATTTGCTTTCTGAGTTGCTCCTTTGATCCTTGCTTATTCTGACTATCTTATGCTGCTCTTTATCTGTCCACGTGTGTTTGCTGCCTCATTGGACGGTGAGTCCCTCAAGGGCAGGACTGTGCCACCTTCATTTTTGTATTACCCACGGCTCCTTCTGCCAGACAGACACATAGTGGGTCCTCAAATATTTTTGGAATGACCCAGTAATAATTTCTAAAAATCCAATTACAGGAATTCGGTTTAGCTAGAAACTTCAGGCTCCCAAGCCAAAAATTTAATAAAGACTCCCTTTATTCTTTGTTTAATGCAACATAAACAGCGAGGCAGCGTTTGCCTCCCTTCTTCATAGCATAAGCACTGCTTGTGTGATTTAATAGATGAACAAGAATGTTTGTCCTTTATCCATGCGTTCTCTTGTCATCTGGGCTACTTAACACCTCCTTTCCCCCCACTCGAAATCTGATGCGAATAGTTATTGAACTGAATTGAAAGCGGATCTGACTGTCAGCACACTTTAGACCAGGGGTCCTCAAACTACGGCCCTCGGGCCACATGCAAATACAAATATTGTATTTGTTCCCGTTTTGTTTTTTTTACTTCAAAATAAGATATGTGCAGTGTGCATAGGAATTTGTTCATAGTTTTTTTTCAAACTATAGTCCGGCCCTCCAACGGTCTGAGGGACAGTGAACTGGCCCCCTGTTTAAAAAGTTTGAGGACTCCTGCTTTAGACGGTTTAGCTAAGTGTAAATTTGTAAAGCGTCGGAGGCACGTTGTGTTAGAAGGGTCTGGCTGCACGGTAATTATCCCCTTTGATGGTCAAATCGGGGATTCGCAGTAAGAAGTGCCTGTAACATTCTCAGCCTGTGACTTGTGTCGGACGGAGGAGAGGGGAGAGGGGCGGCATGGCCACGTGTCTGTTCCTCAGCTCTGTGATGGAGCCGGGTGGGGGCGGGCCTGGGGTGGTGTGGAGAGCTGAGGTCATGCTGAGCTACCAGAGGAAAAAGCCGCAGTGTGTCTGGGCCCTCCTCCTATAAATCATGAGCTTTGCAGCGCTGCTGGAAAACCGAGTGCTCTGTTTCATTTTCCGACCCGAAGCACTGGGGTAGGTAACAGAGGCTGCTTCTTTGAGAACAGGCAAGCCCTGCTGTCTGCAGGAAGCTGGCAGGACACCTGCTCCAGCAGCCAGTCCCTCTGACCCAGCAGGAGGGCTGAGGCCACAGACCAGGCAAGTCTTGGGCCAGGCCCAACAGTCCGCCACACTCCCAGGTGGGATATCTGATGTTTCTCATAGCAATCATCACCATGGTAACAAAGTAATGATCTGTGAAATCATCTTCCTCCACTACTAAGCAGGACAGTCCATCAGGGAAAGACTGTCCATTCATTTCATTCATCCTTTATTCCCAGGGCCTAGCATTGGGTCTATGCTCAATGAATGAATGAATGAATGAATGAATGAATGAATGAACGAATTGCTACAGCATCCAGCTGCCTTACCAATAGCCTCGTGGGGATGGGGCGGGTGGATTCCTTGGCACTGACCCCTCCAGCATGGATGAGGTGACCCAAATGAACCACTGGGGCCATTGCAGAGCCCTACCAGCCTGCCCTCATCACATCTGCAGACCACCGACAGAGGCATCCGCCCACCCACCTCAGCCCCACTCCTTCCACAGAGCATCCCTACCATTCTTTCCCCATTAACCCCGCCCTTTCCAAACTGCCATCCACCCCACGCTGCTCAAAGTGCTGCACTGTTCATTCATTCACTTATTCCATCTAAAACAATTTATAATGCTACTTATTCACTTATTTCACCTCACAAACAATGATAATTGCATTTATGCTTTGGAAAGGGTTGCATGTGCCCTGGCCACCAACCAAGTTCCCAGACTCGCCAGGATGTGCGTAGTTTCAAACATTTCGTGTTAGCTGCATAAATGCCCTTTTGCTTTTCAGATGCCGTGACCTATTTTTAGTTGGGAAAATAGGTCACCTTAGAACTACTTCTCTTGTGTCCCTTGTGGTGGCTGGCATGCCTGGCCTCATGGAGGCCCTGGGCAAACAGCACCGTGGAATGTTAGCAGGAACAGGCTCTCACACATCCTCTCCCTGTGAGCGGGAGACCGGGCCCAGGACGGCCCGACAGTCAGCAGGACCGGGGATTTCACCGCCCTGCTGGAGAGGCCGGCTCACACTGCCCACTTGTTACCATTTCTCCTCCCGCCACAGAGGGAGGCCGTCCAGCTATCCTGTGGCCATTGGGGGAAGCAGGTCTATATTTAGGCCTGGAGGGACCACCACCTTCTCAGCTGCACAGAGATGAACACAGCCTCCCTTTCTCCCCTAAACCCCCAGTGCAACCTGTTGCACCATCTCTCTGGTGGGAGAACAGAACTCTGGTTGGGGGTGCTGGGACCTTTTAGAGTTGATTCCTCCCTTTTGGGCCCCAGGCCTCCACCCCAGATGCCTCAGATGTTGGTGAGATAAGGCTACTGCTAAGAAAAAAACACCCACAGTTGAAGCATTTGGTAGCTGTCTGTGACTAATAAAAACCTGGACTCCTGGAATCAAATTTTTGCAACAGCTTCGGTCCCTGTGGTTCAGAGAAGAAAAAGCTTTTTCAGGTCTCAGGCCCTTCCAGAAGGATGTGAGAGAGTGGAGGGCAGGGCACCCGCTTCTCCCAGCTCTGTCCTCCTCATCCCGCTGTTGGCCTCTGGGCTGTCTGCTGTCACAAAAGAGAAACTGAGTCTCTGGGGCCACCGAGGGAGAGGCCACACCTAAGTCCTACAACCTAGAGATTTCCAATCAGTTCTGGTAACCTAACTGCTTTTGCAAAGGAGCCTATAAAAAGTGGGTCAGGAAGAAGGTGAGGTGGGAGGTAGAGAAAAGGAAAAGACCCGACTGTTCCTGATCTAACCACACGTGGCCCCAGACACAAGCCTTTCTATGAGCACATGACTTAGCAATGCACAAAACAGCCAGTGAGAGGTTTGCGAAGAGGGCATCTGGATTTGTAATCTCTCCTTATCTAATGCTTTTTCCAATCGGTCTGCCCGCCACAGACCGGAAACAAAGCCTCTCCATTTAAGAACCTCTGAAATCCTGGGCGGGAGGGGGGTTGTTGGGGCTCAGTTTTCTAGGTTTAAAACAGATCTGTTCCCTTGGAACCAACAGTCTTCCCCTTTTATTTTTCGCTCCTGCTTACCTCTTGGCAAGATTTTGTGGTTTTAAGGTTTGAGACTCATTGTCCCTGTGAAAAGGCTGTTTTACAGCGAGGTGTCCAGAGACCTCTGAAGGGTTAGCTGCTCCAGACATACGGCTGCAAGCCTCAGGCTCCACTTGGACCACAACCCACGTGTCCTGCCTGCAGCTCTGGGGTCTAAAACTTAGAATACATAGGAAGAGGTGACAGAAAAGGGAGAGCTGAGACTTTGCCTGGCTAATTTTCTGGATGAAATGAATCCAGGCTGGTAAATCAGTTGTAGGACTAACTCCATAGTCTGCAAGCACTTTTACAAAGGCATCTGATTTCCCCCCCTTAAGAATATTTAAAAATATCTTGTAAATGATGAGTGCATGCTGTGTTGTTCTGACATTGTAAACATTGCCACTCTGGATTAGCTAAAAGGATTGGGTTCAACCCGCTCATCTTAAAGAAGAGAATGGAGTTGCCCAGTGTCCTAGCTGCTGGCCAACAGGTAGCTCCGGGTCCACACCTGTGAACTCTCCCTTGGTGGGGTCATTCACACAAAGAAGGTGTGCTCTTTCCCGGCTTTAGAAGGAAATTTATGAAGTGTCAAGGGGCCACCAGGATGCCCCAAGCAGAGGTAGGAGTCCACTGGAAGCAGTTAGCTCATTGAGTGAAATTCCATCAGCTGGGCCTCACGGCTTAGTGACTCATGCCTCTGGCATCCCAGAGTGGGATGAACTTGGTCTGGACTGATGCACAGTTTTCTTCCACTCTCGGCTTCAGAAATTCCAGTGTGTTCCTGAGAAGGCCCACGCCTATGAGGGTCATCTCTCACGGTCTGTGATCTGCCCTCAACCTCGAGGTCAAGGAGGATGGATATTCTAGAGCTGGCTACACCTCTGCAGAGTGAGGCTATGAAGGGATGGGATGTCTGCACCTCATTCATTGGACTAGTCCAGTCATTTACACCTGGGGTTCCAAGACACAGAGAAAGCCTTAACTGACCCTTCACTTTGACCACACTCCACTCTTGGCCACATTTTTTCCCCACTTTTGAATGTATGGTTCCCTAACTGGGGGAAATTGAGAGAGGGCTTTAGCTCTTACACTTTGTTGTAGAAGAGTGAGGACAAGAAGTCTGCTCCTACTTTCAAGGCCAAGGATGTGAGGAGCCAGAGAAAGGCAGGGAGAGAGGCAAGCACACACACTACCAGCACCCCTTCTGTGTGTGTGTGTGTGTGTGTGTGTGTGTGAGAGAGAGAGAGAGAGAGAGAAAGAGAGAGAGAGAGATTAATTCACACAATGGTAGACACTGCCAATAACCAGCTGTGGGTGCCTGCTGTGTGGGCTGGGTGGGTGCATTTTCGTAAGTGTGGAGTAACAAGGGATCTTAAAACTTGGCAATCTTAAAATGCCTTATCCTGTTTCCTCCCCAGTATAGAAATCTAGCTGCAATTTTCCTGGTCAGAGGCCATCCAATTCCTGTTTGAACCACTCCAGCAACAAGGAGCTCACCACTAACAGGGCAACATCACCCACTGTAAACAGGCAGCCCTCAGTGTGACAGAATTTTGATGCTGAGCTGAAATGTACATCCCATTACCTTCCCATCCATCTTAATTCTGGGAGTTAATACAAGCATTATAAGCATTGTCTCTAGGATAACACTACAAATGTTTGAAGAGAGCCACCATGGCCCCCACCACCAGATTGCTTTTCTTGACCCAATATCTTCATTTTCTCAAATGAAACAGTTTCCAGACCTATCCCCATCCTGCTGGTCCCTCCTCTGGGTGACCTAGTTAAGAGATGGCCCCAGAACTGAACCCTGCACTCATTTCTTGGTCCAGAATGCAAAGACTTTAGGGAAATAACTCTTCTTTTACGTATGGGTTTATATTCACATTTTCTAGCTGCCATATCATCCCTGTGGCTTATACTGAGCTGTTAGTCAACCAACCCAACCCCCTTCAGGGATAATTGAAATATAATGAATACTTTTCAGTCACTTGCCATAGCTTTTGCTCTGTGGCTGATCGCCCTCCCCGCCCACCCCCCCTTAACCTTGATATAGGACCTTCTATTCATCCCTAATATGTTTTAGGGCCTATTATTTCAACCTACTGAGGTTTTTCTGCACCTCATTCCATAATGTTCTATTCCCACAACCCTTCATGGTTTTCTGTCTAAAATGAATTTGATCAGTGCTCATTTTACTCTCCATGTAAATTTCTGATACTTGATGGAGAGGCAGGAGAGGAGCCCTGGGAGACATCATAGAGCCCATCCACTGTGTTCACACTGGCCACTCAGCAGCTGTCCTGGGTACCATTAGTCAGCACACCGTGTCTCCGCCCACTGGCATGCCCAGCAAACCTCTATCTCGTCCTCTCGTCCACAACATTAATAAGAGACATTTCTTTAAGCCAAGAGAAGTGACTCCGTGACTTCAGCTCCTGACAGGCTATTACATGAGGTATTTCAGAGAAGCTTCCCAGCAGCTCACAGAAATCCCCTTAGGTGGTCTGGGCGGCTCCCTGCCCATCGGACCAGTTCTGCCAGGAAGCACAGGCTTTAGCCACGAAATCCTGGGTGGAAGAATTCTCTGGCAACTCTCAAAGGCTCTCCTCAGACATCCTGAGATCCGGGCCCTTTCATGACCTACTTTCATCAGACACCACAGGGAAGAGGTACAGGCACTGCCCATCAGTTGAAACCTTCCTCAGTGTCTGTGGCTGGACATGAAAGCCCCCAGTCTGGCTCGTGGGAACCAATCATCTGTCTCGCAGGAACCAGTCTGGCTCCCAAGAACCAGTCTGGCTCGATTTGTAGATGGTAAGAGGGAGGCTTTCTAGGAAAGTGCAGAGTTTGAAAGTCATCTGGCCCTTCAACTCGATGTCCCCCAGGTAGTCCTCTCTGAGCTACTGTAAATTCATTCAGGATCTAGGCCCCTTCCCGTTTCCCCAAAGGCATGCGTCTTGCCTTCTCCGATTATAAGGCTGGAGGACAAGGGCCAAGCTTTCCTTCCCTAGTGGTGTCCCAGACTGTGATGTGCATACAGCAGACACCCAGCAAATGCCCAGCATAAGGGTGGGTACCAAGCTTTCCTACCATGGATTCTCGACCCTTCCAGAATGAGAAAGTACTGTCCAACATATTTTTTCAGTCACGTATCTACCTATTCTACCAATTAATTCTACCCAATTTTCATATGACCTCATTTCCCCTTCAAATGCTCAGCATTAGAAGTGCCCATAGAGGTAGTTAATAAAACTTCTCTGTTGAAGTGATACTCACAGAATCCTTTTCCAGAATCATTTTTGTACATTTTGGCCTTTTGCTTCAAACCATTAGTGACTTTCTTATGCCCAGAACCTGGATCTTCATTTGACAATCAAAGTGGATTATCCTAAGGTTCTAGGCCAGGGGTGGGCAAACTTTTTGACTCGAGGGCCACAATGGGCTCTTAAACTGGACCGGAGGGCCGGAACAAAAGCATGGATGGAGTGTTTGTGCGAACTAATATAAATTCAAAGTAAACATCATTACATAAAAGGGTATGGTCTTTTTTTTTTTAGTTTTATTCATTTCAAATGGGCCGGATCCGGCCCGCGGGCCGTAGTTTGCCCACGGCTGTTAGGCTGAATAGAGGCCCGTTAAAGATGTTATAAATAAGCTCACTTTCCTAGTAGGCAGGGCAATGCTATAAAGCAGTGGTTCTCAACTTTTCTAATGCCGCGACCCTTTAATACAGTTCCTCATGTTGTGGTGACCCCAACCATAAAATTATTTTCGTTGCTACTTCATAACTGTAATTTTGCTATTGTTATGAATCGTCATGTAAATATCTGATATGCTATATGTGTTTTCTGATGGTCGCGACCCACAGGTTGAGAATGAGTTGCTTCTATGTACTTCTCATCGCTGTTCAGTTTGATGTTTCATCCTGGGAGACTCTTCACCTACGGGGATAATGGTCTTTGATTTGCATTCCTGGGAAGAAGAACATTTGGGAATTGGAGATATTGCTCCCATTAGGTACCTAGCATTATTTCATTGGATAAAATGGTGACTTAGATAGAGCCCCATGCCCTCCAGGAGCTTCTAATCTCATTGGAAAGATGGGATACATATAAGTGGTGCTAATTATTCTGTGTGAGATTATGAAGAATGGAGATGAAAAGTGTGAAACTGGGTTGGAAAAGCCCAAATCATAGACTTCATGGTAAAGCAAAGTTGTCATCAGTACCTGGAGCACTAAATAAAGTACAGCAACTATAAGAATCTCTTCTAGTTATTCCTAAAAAAATTGCATTTGAAGAATGTTGGCGAGAGGTGGTCTCATCCTGCCAGCTGAGAGAGGGCTAGGGATCCTTTCCCATGCTACAGTTCAGGCTTGGACAAGTTCCCAGCATGCTCTAGGAATATATGAGAAAAGAGCAGGACCGTGTGAGTCATGAGAGGAAACATGAAGACCACAGTCTGGGTAGAACTTCCTCTGAAGCCCAAATAGGGCAATTTCAAGAGTCACCTTTCTTCAGCATTAGTCTTGGGGTTAAAGCACAGTGCAGGCTCCTTGGCCTGGACTCATGCAGCTCCCACTGCTCCTTGGGGATGACATCCAGCATGTTCCTTGAGAAAGAGGTCTTGGCTGCCTCCTCCTTTGGCCCTATGCCCCACATTTCCTGCACAGAGGAGCAGTGCCATAAATATCTGCTAATTTCATTGTTTAAGTGGAGAGCTTGTTGAAAAGATAAATCTGAAATGAAGCCATAAATGTAGAAGAAGGGTCACAAGCCTCTTGCCTTTCCCAGATGCTGGCTCGGGCCAGGCTGGCAACCTCAGAGTCATCTGCGAGAGCTGGAAGCAATAACCGGGCCCCACAGTGGGAGGCGCTGATGCAGCGGGCCTGAAGGGAGACCCCAGGGTCTGCATTTTAGTAAACAGTGAATTGTACCTTTATATACAACTGGAATAAACAGTTTAGAAAACGTTTTCTCTATTTTTTTGTCAATGTCAAGAAACTTTAATATACATACTATTTAAACTCATGATTCCATAAATCCACTTCTTGTCAAAAATTCTATTGAAATGATAAAAAATGTAATCATAGATGATGAACAATGATATGTATAGTAATTCTATGTATACTGATCTATACATGTCCAATATGCAAGAAAGGATAGCTATACTATAGCAGGTTCATAAGATAAACTATTTGGCAACTAATAAAAATAATGGTTTGGCTGAACCGGTTTGGCTCAATGGAAAGAGCGTCGGCCTGCGGACTGAAGGGTCCCAGGTTCGATTCCGGTTAAGGGCATGTACCTTGGTTGCGGGCACATCCCCACTGGGGAATGTGCAGGAGGCAGCTGATCGATCTCTCTCAACGATGTTTCTAACTCTCTATCCCTCTTCCTTCTTCTCTGTAAAAAATCAATAAAATATATTAAAAAAATAAATAAAAATAATGGTTTGGAGAATCTTTGATAACATGATAAAATTTTCATGATACATAACAGAATTAAAATTTTAGATAGAAAACTTGGAGTCATAAGATTTCAACATTATAAATATCACCTAATATCTGCATTTTTAAAGTGATTCTGCTCCCCAGCTACATTTGGGAACAACTCCCCTGTGGTAGCCGCCCTCCACGATGGCCCCAGCGATCTCCACCTCCTGCGTTCACTCCCTCGGGTAACCTCCTCCCACACTGTGCACAATTGTTTTGTGTGACTAACAGAATACAGCAGAAATGAAGGGGTACCACTTCCGAGATTAGCTTAGGAAAATCTGTGGCTTCTAAGTTTTGCTCCCTCTCTCTTTCTCTTTTAAATCACTCACTCTGGAGAAAGACATGTCTTAAGGGAACTTAGGCAGCCTGCGGAGAGGGCCGGAGGGCCCCCGCTGACAGCCAGAAAGAAACTAGAGCCTGCCAACAACCACGAGTCAACTCGGGGGAGGATCTCCCAGCCCCAGCCGCCCGGCTGCAACCTCATCAGAGACTCTGAGCAGAATCAACCAGCTAAGCCACTCCTGGATTCCCGACCCTACGATCTATGTGAGATAGTAAAAGTTTGTTGTGTGAAGCTGCCAAATCTGGGTGGTAACTTGTTACGTAGCAACTGATAGCTAATACATGTCCCTAGTCCAAAGGGCAAGCTCCCGAACATAGCACAGAGGCCTTTCATGCCCGCCTTTCCAGTTGCACTTCTCATGACCCCCAGATTCACATTTTTCTTGAGCAGTACTGGCCTGCTTATCCCCAGTTCACACCTCCATGCCTTTGCCCAAGCCATTCGCCACTGATGCCCTTTTCCCACTGATGGCATCCCCTTCTCCAGAAATCCTCCCTCAACGGCCCCCACACCAAATCACGTTGGCTTGGTCCCCCTCCTTAGTGCTCACACACTTCTTGAAATCAGTAAGTGAAAAGTGAGCTACATGTAGAAAAGGAAACATCTGCCCGACCAGTGTGGCTCAGTGGTTGAGTGTCGACCCAGGGCACATGCCTGGGTTGCAGGCTCGATCCCCAGTGTGGGGTGTGCAGGAGGCAGCTGGTCAATGATTCTCTCTCATCACTGATGTTTCTATATATCTCTCTCCCTCTCTCTTCCTCCCTCTGAAAACAATAAAAACATATTAAAAAGAGAAAAAGAAAACATCCACATGAAGGAGTCATCAAGAACACGACTTGCCTCTACGTGGTTGATCAACGAATTGTCGAATTTGAACCCAGGAATCCTTTTCTCACTGCACACCACACCCACGTCTTCGGTGTGCTTGCAGTCGGTGACACCCCAGCCATTGGAGGTGCAGGCTGCGAGGGTTGCCTCTTTGCCGGTGCAGTAGACATTGTCCAACCAGATGGGCCCTGAAGGAAGCAGAGAAGAGAAAAACCAAGCGTGATGTCAAAGTAGGTTTGAATGTTGGGGGGGCACCAAAGTTGTACACAGAAAGAGAATTTTTCTCTAATCTGGGCAGCTGTGTGTGGTCATCAATTGATGTTTAGCATGTTAAGACATTGCATATAGTTCTAGACCATCGGGATTCCCTTGCCAGAGGGATGTGGTGGATTGAACATGATCAGGGTAGAAATCAGCGTTGAGCCAGGATGTCACATGGTGTAGGGGAAGGAGTGGGGACTTTGGATACTAAGCTAGATTTGAATTCTGGCTCAGCTTTGGTTGAAGCCTTTTCCTCATCAGTAAAGTGGGGATAATAAAGACACTTGAATCGCAGGAGTGTGGGCAGGAGACATAATACATGGCACATGTCTAGTTTATTGTTGGCCCATAGTTACTGAAAAATGATAGCAATGATGATGATGATGATGATAGTTATACTGACTATGATGCAAGCCAGACTCACCTTCACCTGTAGCAGAGGCTGGACCGTGACCCCTCAGCCATCCTGCACTTGAGGCTTTGAAGGCATTTCCCTGTGTCACCTCCCCTGACTTCCCCATACTTCAAGGAAGAGGATGAGGTGACCTTGTTATTCACACTTCACAGACGCAGAGCTCTGGCTCAGAGGGCAACTCACTCTGCAGGCCACCCCCTGAGCCTGGTGCCCTGGTCCGTTCAGTGTTCTTCTCACTGCCTGAAACTTCCATCCACTGACTCCAAGACTAACCCACAGAGCCACCTCCTTACTTTTCAGAAGTCAGGTGACAGGATGTGGAGAAATTGGAACCCCTGTGCACTATTGGTGGGACCGTAAAACGGTGCACCCACCATGGAAAAGAGCATGGTAGTTCCTTAAGAAATTAAAAACAGAATTGCCATATGATCCTGCAAGTCCCAGAAGAATTGAAAGCAGGGCCTCAAAGAGATATTAGCACACCCATGTGTCTTACATTATTATTCACAATAGCCAAGAAGTGGTATATCCATACAGTGGAATATTATTCAGCCTTAAAAAGGAAGGAAATTCTAAAAAATAAAAAAGGCAAATCAGCATGTTTCCACTTACTAGGTACCTCGTGTAGTCAAAATGCATAGAGATAAACATAGAGTGGTGGCTGCCAGGGCTGGAGGAGGCGGGATGGGGAGTGGTTGTTCAATGGGGACAGAGTTTCAGTTTCCCAAGATAAGAAGTGTTCTGGAGATGGTCGCACCACCATGTGAATGAGCTTAACACTACCCAACTGTACACTGGAAACCAGTCAAGGTGGCATGTTTGTGTGTATGTATGTTTTTAATATTTTTATTGATTTCAGAGAGAAAGGGAGAGGGAGAGAGAGATTGAAACATCAATGATGAGAATCATTGATCGGCTGCCTCCTGCATGCCCCTCATTAAATCCACAACCCAGGCATGTGCCCTTGACCGAATTGAACCTGGAACCCTTCAGTGTGCAGACCGATGCGCTATCCACTGAGCCAAACCGGCTAGGGCAAGATGGCATGTTTTTAATGTTATGTGTATTTTACCATAATTAAAATAAAAAGTTTTTAAAGTGCCACAGGGTGTTTCAAATAGTGATTTTTATAAGTGCCACTACAACATGAAAGGAAACAAAATCAGCTAAGCCTGTCACTCTTCTTAATGCTCCATGTAGAACCCTATAGTATAATGAGGGCAGATAACAGGGTTTCCCATTCTCTCTCAGGCTGGGGTACTTCATGACTCGGTCAACTACTTAAACAAGCCTGTTCCCCATTTCCAAAGTGAAAACAATGACACCCAACAAACAGGTTGCCATGGATACTCAATGAGATAATCTTGCTCCTAGTACATTTTCAACCTCCCTTTCCCTTTCTCCCAGTAGGTCAGAAAAACAATGAATACTATTGTTTCCATGATGCCAGGAAGAAGCAGATAAAAACACTCCCATTGTAGAGATGAGAAAACCAAGGAGACCCTGGGGCCCTGAAGGTCAGGAAGGACGCAGGCCAGTCTCCTGACATCGAGGCCCTGATGAAACGTGTCCACTGTGACCGATGGCTGGTCAGGGCTCCAACAGGAGTGCTTTGGACGCAGTGAGGGGAACAAAGAGCTATTGAAAACATCTGGGCTGAGGTTTTCCAACTGGTTTCTCAATTTGGCCTGGTTTCCAAGCCATCAAGCTCCACTGAAACATATGCTCCCTACCCGATTGCTGTTTCAACAACAAACCAATGTTTTTCTTGCTAAGTAGCAGCAAGGACAAGACCCTCCACGGTGGACACGGCCTCTTCCCGGGAACGTTCTGAAGCAAAGCTGCTGAAGGGACAGAGGCGGTGGAGAGAAACAGCGCCCTTATCCCGTCTGCAATGAGAGGAACCACCCTTGCGAAGGGGATGAGGAGCCAGATAGCACACGGCTAAAGGCAGCGTGAAAGGCTAAAAAATTTACACCAAGGTCTGCTTAACTTCTCATAGGAATGTTTGCAATTAGCCCCTGGAGTGTTCGTGGGAACTAACTTAACCTCAAAGAACTGCTTTCTTTCTTTCTTTTTTAAATGTTTTATTAATTTCAGAGAGAGGAAGGGAGAGGGAGAGATAAAAACATCAATGATGAGAGAGAACTGTTGACCGGCTGCCTCCCGCACGCCCCACACAGGGGATCGAACCCACCACCTGGGCATGTGCCCTGACCAGGAATCGAACCATGACCTCCTGATTCATGGGTCGCCGCTCAACCACTGAGCCACACCGGCAGGGCAGAACTGCTTTCTTAAGAAGCTTCAATTCACCCCCAATTATTCTACTCTTTGCACATTCTCACCAGTTATTTTTTTCTTAGATGGTGGAAATACAAACTTCTCTGTAGCCCAAGACAGCATCACCATGCGTGTATTCTCGTGTGCCCTGAATTCATTACAATTTCTTTCCTGTTTACTTAGTGCCCATCAACTAGACCAGGGGTGGGCAAACTTTTTGACTCGAGGGCCACAATGGGTTCTCAAACTGGACCGGAGGGCCGGAACAAAAGCATGGCTGGAGTGTTTGTGTGAACTAATATAAATTCAAAGTAAACATCATTACATAAAAGGGTACGGTCTTTTTTTTTTTCTTAGTTTTATTCATTTCAAACCGGCCAGATCCGGCCCGCGGGCCGTAGTTTGCCCACGGCTGAACTAGACTGTCCTGATTCCAAAGCGGCCAGCCCTGGCTCTGCCCACTGGAGGCAGATCGAGGCTCAGTGCAGCAGATGCCATCTACCAGCTGCTAGGAAGGTGGCATTTGGGTCACATGGTCAAACCTTGGACACAAAAGCCAATCAATCAGAAGCAAAACTTCATTTCTCCCTTTCCACTCAAGTACTCTAAGAAATGCTTCTGACATAAGCAGAAGAGATGTATAAACACATCCACAGACCATTTGGAAGAGGGAGATCAGAAATGAATTTCTACTTGAGCACCAGAGCTGTCAGGGAAATGGAAATTGTTCAAGTTAGAATCTTCCGTCACCTTGAGAGGAGTAGGTGACGGTGAGCCCCCTGGAGGGTCTCCTCAGAGGGGAGCAGCTGCACATCCCAGCTCTTCCACAGAGCTGACTCTCGGGGTCAGCCTAGGGCAGTGGTCGGCAAACAGCGGCTCGCGAGCCACATTAGGCTCTTTGGCCCCTTGAGCGTGGCTCTTCCATAAAATACCATGTGCCGGCGCGCATGTACAGTGCGATTGAAACTTCGTGGCCCATGCGCAGAAGTCGGTATTTTGTGGAAGAGCCACACTCAAGGGGCCAAAGAGCCGCATGTGGCTCGAGAGCCGCAGTTTG
>NW_005871376.1:1068682-1070714 GCF_000147115.1 Myotis lucifugus
AAAATCCTGATTTTCTGGGCCTCATCCTCCGAAAAATTCTGTTTTTTTGTTATGGGGGTGGAGCCACAACATTAGTAACAAAGAAACAGAATTTCCGGAGGATGAGGCCCAGAAATCAGGATTTTGAAAAGATTCCCAGGGTGATTCTAATGTGCAGCCAAGGTTGAGAAACACTGGATTAAATCAAATATTTATATTTAAAAGGTCTCCCATCATATAAATCAATTTACCACTTTATATGGATAGCATGTTAAATTATTATAGCATCTGTTTCTCCCTTCCTCTCTTTGATACTTCTTTCCTATGTCTTGATGGTTTCAATATGCACCCAGATTACCTTTCCAGTACTTTTGGACTCATTGTCACTCAACCTCCTCTCCTGTGACTTTCCTCCACCCTACGTCAGCTACTATCCCATGGCCATAGACCTTGTCATTAGTAATAACCATACCCCCCCCCATCTTCATTTGTATCCTTGTGCCCTGTGCCCACGTCCCTACCCCATCTCTCTAGCAGACTTCTTCTAGCATTGCAATCTCTGCAGAGACCCACAATCCATTGATCCCAGCTTGAGACTATCCGTCACTCCTCCATGCAGCACCTTCCATGGACCATGATTTGAATTCCTCTACTCCCTTGAACTTTTCTCTCATCATCAAACCTGAATGACAAAATCTGAGCCAGATCACCACCTCTCCAGCCACCTCTTGCCCACTCCTGGGCAGATGAAAGTGGAGGGGGGACCACACCCATTTTGTCTGATGACAGGTAAATTTTAAGTTTGGGTAGAAATAAAATAAAATTATCGCTGTAAAAAACAAACAAACCCCACAGTCATTAGAAAGTACTTGTTATAAATATTTAGGCTTAGCTTGGCTGGTGTGGCTCAGTAGTTGAGCGTTGACTCATGTACCAAGAGGTCACGAGTTCGATTCCCAGTCAGGGCACATGCCCAGGTTGCAGGCTTAATCCCCAGTAGGGGGCGTGCAGGGGACAGCGGATGGATGTTGTTTTTCTTATCAATGTTTCTATCTCTCTCTCCCTCTCCCTTCCTCTATTTCTAAAATCAATTAAAAAAAATCAAAAATAATAAAATAAATAAAATATTTAGGCTTAGACAGCCTGGAATAGAAAACAAAGTTGATGTTACCCCCAGATCACTCAACTAGCAGAATAAACAGAGATGTGTGACTACGGAGAAGTGTCTGGAGTTTTGTAAAGAAGACAGGAAATGGGTTTTAGAGCCCAGCACATGCTAACTCCTTTTGCTGCTGTTACTCTGGTCCCTGCCTAGGAACCCAGAGTCAGCGTCAGAGAACATGTCACTCTAAGTGCGGTTACTCCAACAGGATATGTTCAATTGCACAGAAGTGAGACATGCATGACATGGGGTTTCCTTTCTCCGATAACTTCTAGAATAACAGAAAACCAGGGTTTCAAGGGACCATAACAATGACCTAATTCACTGAACCCCAAACCTGGCTATGTACACAGTCACTTGGGAGGTTTCCAAAAGCCACAGGGTCCTAGACTCCAGCCCAGACCCTAACACAGAATACCATGGGTTAGGCCCCCCAGGGAGGCTTATGCCGTCAGCTGGCATTACTCCACTGGTCCCGGATGAGACTCTGAGCACCTCTGCTTTCGTCCAGGCAGCCAAGTTGCTTTACCAATTCAGGGATGCCAACTCTCCGTTTCTGGATTATTTTTTTAAAATAATGCTCTCCAGCCGAAACCGGTTTGGCTCAGTGGATAGAGCGTCAGCCTGCGGACTGAAAGGTCCCAGGTTCGATTCCGGTCAAGGGCATGTACCTGGGTTGCGGGCACATCCCCAGTAGGAGATGTGCAGGAGGCGGCTGATCGATGTTTCTCTCTCATCGATGTTTCTAACTCTCTATCTCTCTCCTTCTCTCTGTAAAAATCATTAAAATATATTAAAAAAAAAAAAATATGGCTCTCCATCTGAATTTACTTTCCAACTTAGGCTCATAAACTATGAAAGTTTCAAAAGTTCTTTACATATATATATATG
>NW_005871376.1:1071266-1102124 GCF_000147115.1 Myotis lucifugus
GGCCACAAGACAAATTACCACTTTGGCTTTAAGTTCTATGTTAGTTCGGCTACACACGGTTTTTTTGGGTCCATTAGGTACCAGCCCCTGCGTGTCAAAAATGATTTACTCTGCCCCCCTTCTTTATTCTACACAGGTCATGGGCTACTCAACTCTCAATCCCTCAAAGAATGCCTTCAAAAACCCAGGTATGAAAGGGGGTTTTTAAGGGCGGGCCAATTCTCTTAACCTTCGCGGCAGGGGGTGCAAACCTTGCCAGGGGGAACTTGGGGGACACCCGGCCAAAGGGTTGGGGGTTATTTGGGGAAACAAGCCCAGAAGGGGTGGTAGTTGGGGGGGCCCACCCTGGCGGGGGGGGGGGGGGCAGTTGGGGGCGATTAGGCTGGCAGAGGCAGTAAGGGGTGACCAGGCCAGAGGGGGGGCAGTTGGGGGCAACCTGTCTGGCAGCAGGGGCAGTTAGGGGTGACCAGGCTACACGCAGAGGCAGTGAGGGGTGATCAGGCTGGCAGGGAGGAGGGGGGACAGTTAGAGGCAACCAGGCAGGCAGGCAGGTGAGCGATTAGGATCCAGTGGTCCAGAATTGTGAGAGGGATGTCTGACTGCCTGTTTAAGGATTGGGCCTAAACTGGCAGTTGGACATCCTCCAAGGGGTCCCGGATTGGAGAGGGTGCAGGCTGGGCAGAGGGGACCCCCCTCCCACCCCCCACCCCCCAGTGCATGAATTTCATGCACTGGGCCTCTAGTTAGTGATTAACCCAAAGCAACTATGTTCCTGCTATGGCCAAGCTCAAAATAGCACCTGAGTGTTGAACTAGGGACAGGAGCGTGTGGAGTCAGAACGTGGCCTCTGGCAGCCTTTGTGAGAAAGAGCAGAAGGAAGCCCTTGGAAGGTTGGTGGGGAGGAAGGCACCAGCTCTGCTGGCCGCTGCAGCCCCAGCCAGGCCACATGCTGGGGGAGAGGAGCACAGACTGACTCAGCCCCTGCCTCAGGCACCCACCAGTTTGGTTCACCGAGGACACCAGACTTTTCACACTAAAACCGGGGAATCTGGCAAGCAGGCCTGTTGGTCACTGTAGGGTTCCCCAGCACCCCGCCACTCCCACCTTCTTGCACAAACGCTGAAGGCTGCCCAGATGGAATTATCAGGAATTCAGACTTGACAGCGACTGCAGATTCCTTTCCCAGGCTAACCGCATGCAGCCCATCCCAGGGTTTCCAGGGGACGCGCACTAGTTTCAAAGCACAGAGTGTTACCTTCCCCTTTGCCGTAGGAGGAGCTGGGCGTCCAGGACTTGGCCTCCACGTATCCCAGCTCCCGGCAGACGACGTGGGCAGCATGGATGGAGA
Source organism: Myotis lucifugus (assembly GCF_000147115.1). Taxonomy (NCBI): domain Eukaryota; kingdom Metazoa; phylum Chordata; class Mammalia; order Chiroptera; family Vespertilionidae; genus Myotis; species Myotis lucifugus. The sequence goes on from NW_005871376.1 coordinate 1,072,615, forward strand.
AGTCATCATCGCACACGGTGCCCCACTGGCCCTGATAGTACACCTCCACCCGCCCCTCACTGTGCTTCCTCTTCTGCCCCGCCAGGCGCAGCTGGATCTTGGCGACATCGGCGGGCACCTGAGGCCGGTGGTACTCGGGCGCGGGCTGCTGGAAGTACTCCGGGTAGTGGGGCCAGCTCTCGTACTGCGCCAGGCTCCGCAAGGGGAGGAGGGAGAGCACAGCCAGGCAGCTGCAGAGGCAGGGGCCTCCCAGCCTCGCCATGCCTACCCTCTGGCTGGACAGCCTCTCAGAGCGGGGAGGGCAGTGGGTGCTTCGGGCTACAGGCAGGAGCTCCTAGAAGAGAGGAGAGATGCCGGTTACAGAACTCTCCAGAATCTCCAGGGACTTCCTACTCTTTTGCTTAGTAGTTAAAGCCCTTCACACTGGAGACTCCAACCTCCTCTCTTCTCCCACCTTTCATTTCAGCCAGAAAGGTCTGTGCACTCCCTCCCCCTCTGCCCACCCAGCTTCCCCTATCTCTGAATTGCCTTTTTCCCCACAAGGTTCCTGGCAGAAAATGAAGCACACGAAGACTTAATTTGAGGCGAGTGTTTTAAAAGGCTATTTACAGAGCCAGGAGCAGAGATAACAGTAATACCCGGGCTGGACATAGAGAGGCGCTGTTGGCACCCAGGCTGGAAGCACAGGGAGGACGTGGTTACCAGAGCTGGCGGAGTGGCTAAGCTCAGAGGGCCACCTGTTTGGAGCTGTGGCCTTAGGGAGGGATCTCAGAGCCAACCCACAGCAACAGAGGCAGGGGCCTCACTCTCCTCCTCTCTCCCCTCCGGTGCCTCCCATTGGGCAAACCCAAGCCCATTGGTGGAGTCTGCATGGGTTGGCCTCCTGGGCACAGGGGATGGTGGAGGGAGAGAGCAGGTGGGAAGGGCTAGCAGAAGGTCCCCAGCACTCTCTCTCTCCCCACCTCTTACACCTTCTCAATCTCCAGGGCCCAGCTCAAATCCCTCCTTAGGCAACATCCGCTTCCAAGACAGGCTTATTATCTAGACATTCTTCTCACCCTTCCCAGACGTCCCCAGATAGGTCACAAACTTAAGGGCAGGACTTCTCTGGCTCCTCCAGAGTGAACAGTATAGGTTCATGGACCTGTTTCTTGAATGAGAGGGTGATTTGTTCCAGGGCCCAAGCCGCTGGGGAAATGCTACATGACTCTCAGGGACTCCCATGTAAGGTCCTCCCTCCCTCTGGACCTTCGCTGACCTGGATGGAAGTAGCCTCTTCCGGGGGCTGAGAATAACAGCGGGAGGCCTGGAGTCTGTCCCTACTTGCTCCTGGGCAGCTGTTCCCTCTGCGCACACATCTGACCCCCTGGGCTCTGCCTTCAGACACCAGCACGCGCCCACCGTGCCTCTGGCCGCAGCATGTCTTATACTGTGGACCACGAGACGGCCGAGGCCGCGGAGTGAGAAGGTCAGTAGCAAAGCCCCTTGAACAGCTGGACACAGGGCTTATCCTTGGCTGAACTGTGGCTTCTGCAAGCAGCAGCCTCGGAATGCAGCCTTCACGCACATCTCACCCTCGGGGAGGCCAAGGGTGCCCTGGTGACAGTTCATGGATCCTGACCCTGAGGGGTGCAGGGCTGAGAGCGGCCTGCTCTTTGCACAGAGGAGAGGCATAGAGTTCTTCAGGGCAAACGGAAAAGAGGCCGAGTGGCCTGTCACCGGGGAAAGGAGGGCTGCACAGCAGAGTGGGGAAGAGCGGATTCTGGAGCCAGATAATCGGAGTTTGAATCCGCATTCTGGCCCTTACTAGCTCTACGACCTTGGGCAAAATGCTTCCCTTCTCTGCGCTTCAGTTTCCCGTATGTGGAGTGGATGATAATTATATCTAGCTCATAGCATTGTTCTGAAGGTGGAATGAATGACATCTAATAAACACTATAGGAGCATCTGATAAATAAAAATTTAAAATTCTCAAGATCATGGTCACCAGGCCCAGACAGAGCCTGCCTCCCAGAGTTCCAGAGTAAGGTCATAAAACAAGACCATGTGCCCTTTCATAATTCAGAGAGAGGGAACAACTATCTTAAAGGGACTGCAGGTGTGTCTCGTGGAAAAGGAAATATGCTTGGCATATGGGCCCCCCAAAACAAAACCAGGACCAGGAGGTGGAAACTAAAGGGTGACATCGTACATTTCATTTTAACCAGGTCCAGAGGGTAGGCTAATCGTACTCCTCATGGCTCACCACCATCAACTGCCCAGAGCTGCCCAGGAGGGATGATGTCACTTGGCGAGAGGCAGTTTCACAGCCGCAGGGATGGCCCGTCAGGGCCCCTCCCCATGGTGGGTGCTGGGGCGGAGATGACAGCGCTCAGGGGACAGGCAGGACTGAGGACTGTGGAAGCTCAGTTTCACTGAACATCCAGCCATCCTTCTCCCATGACTCACTAACAAGGCCAGAGGGTTATAGGTTCCTGTGATAGTCCCTTCAGACCAAAGCTGGGCCCTGAAGGAAAGCATCCTGGCTTCCCCTGCCCTGCCCATCAGAGCGCGTTTGCATGCGGGAGCTCATCTACCCTCACTAGAGGCTGAGGCATGAGTGGAGGAGACAGAGATTATGATTCTTATTTTACAAAAGAGAAAATTAGGAAGCAGAGAAGGCTAAGGGCTTCACCAGAGTTGCACCATGACTGCAGGCAGAGCCAGAACTCGTCACTCCCAAGCTACCAAAACGTCAACAATTCACCATCACATATAGAAAACATCCAAACTCCACCTTGGCTGTGGTTTCTCAGTGGTTACAGCATCAGTCCCACACACTGAAGGATCTCGGGTTCGATTCCCAGTCAAGAGCACGTACCTGGGTTGCAGGTTTGATCCCCAGCCCCATTTAGGACATGAGTGGGAGGCAGGCAATCAAAATCTCTCTCTCTCTCTCTCTCTCTCTCTCTCTCTCTTTCTCCCCCCCCCCCCCCCTCATCACCCTTCCTCCCTTTCTCTCTCTTCTACTCTCTCTAAAAAAAATCTATGGAAAAAAATATCCTTGGGTGAAGATTAACAAAAATAAAAAATAAATAAAAAATTGATTCTACAATATCTAAATTCGGCCTGGGACATAGACACCTTTCAATCTGGTATGTATCTACATTTCCTGGCTTCAGTTCCAACTACACTTCTCTCCCTGCCCCCACTCCAGCCCTTCCCATGTCATCTATCCCATCAGATCAGCCTGTATTTGGTTTCAGTTGTTCCACAATGTGTCTCCTTTTCCATTCCTTCCCTTTCCTCCAAAGAGCCTAGGTCATGAGCCTTCCCATTCTTCAAGGAAACCTTCCCAGATTCTAATGAATGTCTTCTCTGGTTCCCTTAAAAATAGCATTTTGCTTGTGCTTTATACTGTTGTCATGCCAGGCTCTACCAAACCCGCAGCCCCAAGGGGCAAAAGCCATCACTGTGTCATTTACACACAGCACCTCATGTTTCTGGCTTCAGCAGACCAGCTTGTATTAGATAAACTGGACAAGAACAACTGGAATAGGCAGATAAAGTTCTGAAGGCATACATTTGAAGACACTGGAACCCTAGAGGCAGCAAGAGTCAAGAATCCCAAGAGATAGGAAGTGCACTGAGGTGAGCCCAGCACCTCTGTCTGCTTTTCCCCTCCAGGCATTCACCAGTTCCCTAGGCATTGGCCAGGAGGCTGAGGAGCCTGCTTGGGGCAGCCTCCCAGAACAAAACCAGGAGTTCAGAGCCTTCTAACAGGAGGTGGGGCTCTGTTAATTAGGCCCGGGCTGGAGTGGAAGGGGCCCAAGTTAGAGCAGAGCTGTGTTCTATTGTTAGAAAGCTCTGGCATCCACATACTTGGAATTCCCCAGGAGAGGAGAGAGAGAACGTAGGAAAGAACTGTTTGAAGAGATAACAGCCAAGAATTATTTAAAATTGATGACAGATTATCAGCCCAAGCAGTATAGTTTACATAGAAACCACCTCTGAGCACGTCAAAACCCAGCTGCAGAAAATCCAAGGCAGAAAACCTTAAAAGCAGCCAGAGTATAAAAGGAGCATTACCTCCAAAGGAGCAACAGAAGACCAACAGCTGAACTCTTAACAGAAAACAAGGAGACGAGGGAGGCAATGGCATGACATTTTCAAAAGGATGAAAACAATAGCAGTGAACCTAGAATTCTGGAACTGCTGGAGAGAATGAAGGTAAAACAATGACACTGCAGACAAACAAAAACGGAGAGAATTTGTTAGCAGAGGATCCATAAAATGTTAATAGTAAAAAAAGTTCTTCAGGCCAAAGGAAAACTGATCCAAAATATTAGTATGGAGGAGCAGGAGGAATGAGGGTATAGGAGGGGCAGCTATGTAGGTAAATCTAAATGAGGATCAACCTTGTGAAAACAATAAAATGACTCATGGGGTTTAAAATATGGGTGGGCACAAGTAGGTTTACAGTTATAATACAAATAAGTAATACAATAATTAATAACTAATAATAATACAAGAATAAACTCTGTTTTGCATACCCACAACTGTAAAGCTCATTTTGCCCACCCCTGTCTATGCATCATTAAAAGCATGGCAACAACAGCACAAAAGGTAGGAGGGGGTTAAATGAACCGCGTTTCAAGGTTCTTGCATTGTCTGGAAGTGGGAAAAGTACTATTTTCTATTAGACTTTGTAAAGTCTAATAGGTGCATGTTGTAATCACCATAAGAGTAAAAGCAAAGTAGCATGAAGAGGGTACTAAGGGGAGGGGTGATGAAATTATAAAAAAACTAGAGGCCCGGTGCACAAAACCCGTGCAAGGGGGAGGGATCCCTCAGCCCGGCCTGCACCCTCTTCCAATCCAGGACCCCTCGGGGATGTCCAACTGCCAGTTTAGGCCCAATCCTGCAATCCAGGACCGCTGGCTCCTAACTGCTTGCCTGCCTGCCTGCCTGATCACCCCTAACCACCATGCCTGCCTGCCTGATCGCCCCTAACCACTATGCCTGCCTGCCTCATCACCCCTAACCACTCGCCTGCCTGCCTCATCACCTCTAACCGCCTCTGCCTCGGCCCTCGCCACCACAACTTCATCCAGAAGGACGCCAGGCTATCCGGTCTAATTAGCATATTATGCTTTTATTATTACAGATACTGATTAATCCAAATTAAAGTAGAGGAAAAAGTAACACAAAATAGTTGTCACAATAAAAAAAAATAGTAAGATGGTGGATTTAAACCCAAATATATCAAGAATGACATCAGATGATTTAACAAAACAATATTACTTTATGTTTTTTCAGAAGACAGAGGTTTACAGTAAAAGGATGGAAAAAGATATTCAATGCACACAATAACTGGTACGAAGTCAGATAAAGTTACTTTTAGACAAGAAACACTACTGTAGACAAAAAGGGACAGATTATGCTGATGCAAGAGCCAATCTGCCAAGAAGACAAAGATTCAATATGAATAAAATAAATATTGACAGATGTAACAGGAAAAAATTGAGAAATCTGTAATCCTAGAGGGAGGTTCTACACACCTCTGTCAGTCACTGATGGAAGCAGGCAAAAAGATCCTTGCACTGAAGATGTGAAGGACATGATTAACAAACGTGACTAATTGACAAGGTTCTATCAACCGTATTCAAGGACTACAGATGACAGATTCACTTCAAGTTCACATGCAAAATTAACCCCAAGGGACCGTAAGTTGGGTCATCAAGCAAGATTCACCACATTTAATGAAATCACACCGAATGTGTTGCCTGACTATAATAGAATTAAGCTATAAACCAATGATAAGAGAATAGCTAGAAAATCTACAAATATTTGCAAATGTGATAAAAGGGAAAATGAACTATTAGGGCATTCATTCACTTAATAAACACCATTGTTAGCCCAGGAGGATAGGAAGCATAGAGGGGTTCAGCGAGTTGCCTGAGGTTGCACCAATGGTAAGTGGCAAGTGAGGATGTGGACGAGGGCAGCAGGCTGACCTGGGCTGCGTCCTTCGCCGCTGTGCTTACTGCCCCAGACAGCTTCCCCGCAGGCCAGCCCGTGCCTACTACCTCCCACGGTCTCCCTCTCACCAGAGCTACAGAGGCCTCCAGTCCCCCTATTCTTATCTCAAAAAGAAATGAAAAGAAGTGTTCCTTCATTTTTAAAAAAGAAATCTTAATCTCTGGGTGTGTATATCTATAAACTGCTCCACCCATCATCTTGGAATCTCTAATCTGTGGGAATGGCCAGTGTTCAACTCCTAAATCTTTCTAGAAAAGTGCTCCTGAAATGTTTGCTTCTTTTGTACGGCTTTCTCCTACTCCTTGCTCTGGGGAATTGTAAATGATCGCACCCAGCTGCTTCTCTCCTCTTTTAAAAATAACTTTTATGGGGTTTTGTTGTTGTTGCTTCTTATTGCCAAAGTTATACCAGCTGGTGATAAAAATGTGGACAATGCCATAAGCAAAAGAAAGAAAATCATTTGCAGCACCACTGTCAGAGGTAACTGTTAATACCACTGTGGTGTGTACCTCTTACAACCCTTTTCTGTACATAAATATTTGCTTTTCAAAATTGGAATCATCAAATATCACATGATCTCACTTATATGTGGAGTGTAAGGAACAAAATAAATTGATGAACAAGATAGGACCAGTGACATGGAAGCGTGAAACAGACTAACAGATCTGAGGGAGGGCGGGAAGGAGGGTGGGAAGAAATTAACCAAAGAATTTATAAGCCCATGGACACAGACAATAGGCAGGGGAAGGCGTGGGGTGGGGTGGGAAATGGGTGGAGGCAGGGCAGAGAGGGGAAAAGAGGGGACATCTGTAATACTTTCAACAATAAAATAAAATTTAAAAAAACTGGAATCATCTACATAGTGCTTTGTAAACTGCTCTTCACATTTCTCAGTATATTGCAAACATTATGCCTCATTGTCTCTTATTTTACGTAACTTTTATTACACAGTATTCAATATTTTTTTAAATATATTTTTATTGATTTCAGAGAGGAAGGGATAGATAAAGATAGAAACATCAATGATGCAAGAGAATCATTGATCAGCTGCCTCCTGCACACTCCCTACTGGCGATCAAGCCCGAAATCCAGGTATGTGCCCTTCAGTCCACAGGCCGAGCTCTATTCACTGACCCAAACCAGCTAGGGCCTCAATATTCCATCTTATAATGTAGCAGTGGGAACTGTAACCCACCCCACCATTCATTTGACATTGTTTCTGTAGATGCTGACTCTGACTAACAGGTAGCTTGCAGCATGTTTGTATAAGAAGCCTAGGAACTAACCAGAAGATAAAGACTCCAGCCTGCAGTGAGCCCAGTTCCGGGAAGTTTGCTGACCTTCAGAGAACCAGGATGATGAAGGCCAGGATGACGCACAACAGACCATCTCTTGACCCGTTTCCAGGTCCTGATGGGAATGACTGGCCTGCACGTAGAGAACTTTTCAACCCCCACCCCTTGATCTCTTTGTTCTGACTTGCCTCCCCCTCCTTACAAAAACCTCTGCCTGCTCTGGGATGGGGAGATGGGCTTTGTGACAAGAGCCCCCCTCTGTGTAACGAGTTTGGTTTTTGTGGCGGCAGGCAACAGAACTTGGGTTTCGGTTACAATAATCTTATCACTTTTTTTCTTAATTTTTAATTTATTGATTGGAGAGAGAGAGAGAGAGAGAGAGAGAGAGAGAGAGAGAGAGAAAGAGAGAGAGAGAGAGAGAGAGAGAGAGAGAGAGAGAGAGAGAAACATCAGTTTGTTGTACCACTTATTCATGCATTCAGCGGTTGCTCCTTGTATGTGTCTAGATCGGGGAACGAACCCACAACCTTGGAGTATCAGGATGACGCTCTCACCAACTGAGCTACCTGGCCAGGGCTATCACTATTTTTTGTTTTTACTGGTATAAAGATGTTTGAAATTAATATCTTTGTCGCTAAACTGTCCATCGTCTTGGAATAAATTCCCAATAGTAAAATTGCTGGGTCAAAGAGCTGGTGAAAAGTGAACACTTTTGTATATTAACTGCCCTTCAGAAAGACTGTGCCAATATTCATGTCAACGGCAGGATGTAGGTTCCCCATATCCTCAAACATTCCAGCTATGACCATGTTTTCAAACTTTCTCCCACCTGGTAAGCAGAAAAAGGTATCTTGTCTTGACTAGCATTTCTTTTGTTGCTAGTGAGGTTGAGCCTCGCGCCCCCCTGACCCCCCCCACCCCCGCTTATTGGTCACTTATATTGCTTTTTTTAGGAAATTGCCTCTTCATGTTTTTTATCCCTTTTTCTATTAAATGCTCATCTTTCATTTGCTCTAGCTGGTTTGGCTCAGTGGATAGAGGGTCGGCCTGTGAACTGAAGGGTCCCGGGTTTGATTCTGTCAGGGGCACATGCCCAGGTTGCAGGCTCAATCCCCAGTGGGGGGCAGCAGGAGGTAGCCGATCAATGATTCTCTCTCATCATTGATGTTTCTATCACTTTCTCTCCCTCTTCCTTCCTCTCTGAAATCAATAAAAATATATATATATATATATATATATTTAAAGAAACTGAACATTTAAAAAACAAAATGTCCATCTTTCCCTTAATGCTTTGTCAAAATTCATTTTTCATGGGCATCCATGCAGCCCTCAGGAGCGAAAAACTTTCAGGTAGAAGCCAAGGTCCAGAGCAGAGCTTGGGTAGATGGAGTGTTGGGCCACCCCTTCCACGAGGCCTTCATTCTACCATAACCCACTGCAGACCCAAGGCCTTGCCCGCTCCCCTGGTGGGCGCCTGCCAACCAGGATAGGTCAGGATGTTTCCTGGGGGCTGTTGCGGGTCTGAGCTTGAGCTCAGGTGCAGCCCCTCCATCCCAGACCCTAGCTGCAGGGGGTGAGGTGGCCTGTGGGGAACCAGCTCAGGATGGTCCCACCGCTGCAGCTCAGCTGGTTCACCTGGGCATTGGCAGCATGGGCCACCTGCCACCCAGATGATGTATTTAGACCTGAGCCCTGGCTGGAGGTGCAGAGGAGGCAGGTGGCACAATGTCAGTCCAACTGCTGAGGGCGGCACCGGGACGGACTCTGCAGTCCATAGGAGCTCGGGCCCGGGTGGTCCTGTGGCTGGGGCGGGGGCAGCGGCACGTGTGAGCCTGCGGGGCGCAGGCATGGCCTACCAGGGTCCTACCAGGGTCCCGAGGCGGGAACTGCCCACAGGCTCTGCGCCTGGCTTTTCCCACCAGCCTGCAACAGCTGTGCTGGAGCCGCGCCAGGTGGGCGCCTGCCAACCAGGCTGGGTCAGGCTGTTTCCTGGTGGCTGAAGAAGTCCTCTCTCTGCTAACGTTGCAGGGTGATGTGGGCCCCGGCCTAGCACAGGTCAGGCGCTGTTAAAAGTGTGTTGGACAGACTGATGTTGCCAAAGGGGAGAGGGGAGGGGGGCAGGGCGAAAAAGGTGAAGGGATTAAGAAATACAAAATGGTAGTTATGGTATAGGCATGGGGATGTAAAGTACAGCATAGGGAATATAGTCAATAATATTGTAATAACTATGTATGGGGCCAGGTGGATACTTGAAATATCAGGGGGATCTCTTTGTAATGTATATGATTGTCCAACCACTGTACACCTGAAACTAATACAAAATAATATTGAATGTAATTGAAAAATAAAATTAAAAATATTTAAAAAGCAGAATGCAAAGCTGTCATACAAAAGTTTTCCATTTCAAATAAAAAAACCCCCACAGACTTACACTATGTCTCAAATCATAAACAAATATGGTAAATTCATTCTCCTTTGACCCTTCTGAACATTTGATGACATTTGGATTGATGGAGGACACTTTTCTCCTCCTCACACCTGCTCTTACTCTTCGCTCAAAGAGTTGTACTTCTCTAAAGACATCAGAAAGCCTGGTGGAGCCCTTAGCCAGGTGGCTTAGCTGGTTGGAGTGTCGTTCCCTACACCAAAAAGTTGTGGGTTCGATTCCTAGTCAGGGCCCTAGGTTGCGTGTTTGATGCCCAGTTGGGGCACGTATGGGAGCCAAACGATGGGTGTTTCCCTCCTCTCTCTCTAAAATCAATAAAAACATATCCTTCGGTAAGGATAAAAATAAATAATAATAAAAAAGGCCTGGAGGAAACATTTATGTGATACGCAGTTGGGAGAGTTTTTAAACAGGAAGATCTATTCTCAACCTTCACCTTTGAAAATCTCCAAGGTCATTGGCAACCCAGGAAGAGCCTGCACCAGTAAGATTGCACTACCACCCACCATGGAAAGTCCAGGGCCACCCTCTGCCTGACCACAGCCAGCATCTCTGCGGCTCAGGTCTCATCAAGCCTCTCCAGGCACGCGGAGGACCGCCCACAGGGGGAAGGCCCACCTTGGAAAGGATTCTGTGAAAACCTCACCCACGTGAAGTCTAGGAACTATGGAGCAGACGGTTTTAATTACTCACACAGATTAGCTCACGAGAGGGTTCAAGGCAAGATGCCCAAGGACTGCAGTATTTGACTGACACAAATAAGAGCCAGCACATGCCAGAGGAGTGTGGCCAGGGCTCAGCAGAAAGTGGTAAATGATCTTTCCCAGTATGTTTTCATGGGACTCTTGACTGAGCAGTTGAAGACATTCTTACATTCAATTCAATTCCTTGGAGGATACAACATTCACACAGTTGACGCTGGTATAAACTTGCTGACAGAGGGACTTGGACCTCAGGGGGTGTCTAGAACAGCCAGGGATAGAATTCCTCCATATCACTGCTACTCCAGGTCCCAAGCATTTCTGACAATAGCAGCCAGAATCAGCTCCCCACATCCAGCGACTCATCCAGCCAGCCTGCCCATCTTCTCCACAAAGAAGGGGCCGGACAGGCGGCCACCTCTCTATTGCCAGTAAGCAACATGGACCACCGACTGAGAGTCACACAGAAGTGGGTTCAAATCCCATTTCTTCTACTTATTAGCTCTGTCACCTCAGGCACACTCCGATTTTCTAAGTCTCAGTATTTTTATAAAATGGAAATATGTACTTAAAAGCAAATTTTTAAAGGGAAAACAAGAAACACCTACCTTTCAGTACTGTTTTGGTTTTGTTTTGTTTTTTTAAATCGCCCTAGTCAATTTGGCTCAGTTGATAGAGCATCGGCCTGTGGCCTGAAGGGTCCCAGATTCCATTCTGGTCAAGGGCACATGCCCAGGATATGGGTTCAATCCCCAGTAGTGGGCGTGCAGGAGGCAGCCAATCAATGATTCTCTCTTATCATTGATGTTTCTATCTCTCCCTCTCCCTTCCTCTATGAAATCTATCTATCTATCTATCTATCTATCTATCTATCTATTTATATTAAAAATCAAAGATTATATTTCTTAAATTCCTGACCTATAGTAGGTGGTCAAAAAATATCAGGTAAGACCTAACCAATTTGGCTCAGTGGTTAGGGCTTCCACCCAAGAACTGAAGGGTCACAGGTTCAATTCTGGTCAAGGACACATACCTCCTTGGCTGCAGGCTTGATCCCCGGCTCCAGCTGGGGTGTATGCAGGAGGCAACCAATGGATGTGTCTGTCTCACATTGATGTTTCTCTCTCCCTGTCTCTTCCCTTCCCTTCCACTCTCTCTAAATGGAAAAAATATATCCTCAGGTGAAGATGAACAAATATATATGACGTTTTGGTTCAAACGTTTTGGTTCAAACAGGCACTGCTTGCTAGAATTGGGTCAGGCTGTCCAAGTGCCAACTACAAGATGCTAAGCTGCATTACGCAATTGGTCATATTTAATTTTTTTTCTTCCGACTTTCCCAAGTGTTATTTGGGGAACTGGGAACTCCCAAGAATGAGCTTAGGTAGTTCCCTCCTGGATCCATCTCTTGCAACAATATGTTTGAAAAACAGAAATAAACATTTGCCCCAAAGAATACACAATATTGGAGAAAGCTTAATTACTTAAATAAAAAGGTGTCTTCCCTTGTGCTATATAAACTAGGCAGGTGCTAAGTGGTGCTGAGTTCAATGGGGGGGGGGGGGTGGGCTCCAGGGAGCCTGCAGTGTCTGCAAATAAGACTTAAGCAGGACATGAGCCAACCTGTGCTTCTGGCCCTGTGAGGGGTTGAGGCTGAGGGTATGGCCAGAGGGAGAGAAAGAGGTTCTCAGCCTGGATCTTGCCCAAGTTTCTCAGTTGATCCTGAGCAGTGTTACTTCCATTGCTTGATAAACATCCTTTATTGGAAGACATCTTGAGTTTCAAAGCATATGTCACCCAAGGAACTTCCTAGTACATTATGGAGACAATGATTTCTATGATTCCAGGAGTGGCATTGTACTGATAGTGAATGAATATTTGAAAATCCTTTACTTAATTTTGACCCAACAAGGTTCCAAAAGGAAAAAGAGAAAAATGTAAAAAGGAAATTTCCAGGGTCCTTTTCTTAGGTTGCTCGTTTGACAGCTGAATCACTCTACCTCAGAAAGAATGTGCAAGGCCTGCTCCCCAAAACATGTCTGAGTCTCAAGATATCCTGGGGCTACTCCAATGTTCTTCCCCGCTGCTCCAAAGCAACCCCATTTGAATCATTTCATCATCCACCTGCAGAAGGCATTCTGTGTGCAGATCTTGCCTGCCTAGCAATATTTTCTGAAAATCCAGTGGCTACTGACTTCACCAGCACATTCTTAAACAATATCACAGACTGTGGCCTCTTCCCACTGACATCTCACTTTGTGGCCCAATCAAAAAATGCCCAATGTGACCTACCGAGTCCTAGTTAATAACACAGATAAGTGGGGGAAACACGTAAAATTTGTACACTGCTGTGCATAGAGCATTTCATACATTAAGCAAAACGCACTGTTCTTACACAAGCTGATTCTCTAAACTGTCCCCCATCCCTACACCCATGAACATGATTATCCACGGCATAGGACCCTCCTAAAGCAGGCCTCACTCTGGCTCCAGCTTTGCATGACAGCTCTGCTGCTTCTGAGGCCCCTGGTGGGGGAAATGATTCATTCCTCCCATCACTTGCTCCATACCGTGTGCTCTGGAGCTCCCAGTAACTGGCTTGCCTAAGCCAATGGGATGCATCACATAAACAACCATGCCACTCCCCAGCTAGAGCAGTGGCCATGATGAAAAGGGCACTTGCTTAGTGTATTCAACAGTGAAGTGTGGGGCTCAGCTGACTTCTTTCACCCAGATGGAACAGTCAAATCAACGCCTCTGCCAGATGTAGGCATGCAGATCTGGGGTCAGGGGGTGTGGTGGGAGTTGTCTACTCCATCCCCTGCAGGCCACCAGGGACCCTTGCTCAACCAGCAGCAGTGATGAATGGTTCTCATTCAGGGCCCAGAGTGCACCACAGAGGGGCTACCCCAGCTGTGGTCTGGGTGCTGCTCTGGAACACATGGAACACATTCCTTTGTGGAGGAGGGCTGTTTTGGGTGAATGGGGTGTGCTCAGAGGATGAAGGAAGTGAGTGGCAGACAAGGGGGCCCTTCTGAACCACATCAGACAAGATCACCGACTTTGACAACATACTTGGCCAGGGCTGGTCCATTGGGCTCCGGGCCAAAGATTTCACCTCAGTCCCATCTCTTTCTGGCCACAGAGCATGAATGTTCAGGACACAGTTTAATGGTGAGAAGGTAGGCATGCAAAGCTGAATTTTTTTTCAGCTTCCAGAAAGAGGCCTTTGTGAGGAATAATTTGTTATGACCGATGGGGGTTCCCCACAATCCACGTCTAGCTCTGGGTGGAATCTCATTTTGACCAGGCTGTTTCCTGGCCAGGCTGAGGATACAATTTTAAACACTTTAAAATGTGCCTGCTGGCGACACTCAAATTGGATCAGGAAGAGAGAGCCAAATATATAGTGTCTGTAAGAGACAAATCTTATCTCTACAACACATAGCCCATAAAGAAGGGTAGGGAAAATCCCAAATCAGTGCTGCTTCTTAAAGGCGATACTACTATATGCCTGGCCCAATAGCTCAATTGGTCAGAGCATCATTCCGATACGCCGAGGTTGTGGGTTTGATCCACTGGTCAGGGCACATGCAAGAATCAACCAATGAATGCATAAGTGAGTGTAACAACAAATCAATGTTCCTCTCTCTCTCTCAAATCAATAATATAAAATAAATTTTAAAGGCGTTTTATGGTTTAAACCTAAGCATCTCAGTCCATATTCCTCTGCGTGAAGCCTTAGTGTCACTACCAAAGTTGAAACCCCTACAACTGTGTCTCCTACAGTGATTTAATTCTAAAGACTATTGTTTCCTGATGCAGAAGAGGAAAGAAAGGAGGGTTCAGCAATGGCTCTTTCTCAGCACCTGTACAACAACTCACATGACCTTGGGGTTGAGCCTCACAGTCAGCTAGCCTAAGGTGAAATCCAACCCATGAAGGGGGAAACAATCAAGACCCAGTTACAACAGGAAAGCCCAAATAACCCACACAAGGGACATTCCAAGAGCATCCAGATCAGGAGATCAAAGAGACTGCACCACTGGGTCCCACAGGACACTTACTGCATAAGGCCACCCATGAAGACTGGGAGGCATAGCAGTTCCATCTAATATGTAGAAACAAACACAAAGAGACAGTTAAAATGGGGAGACAAAGAGGCAGGCTCCAAATGAAAGACAAGGAGGAATCTCCAGAAAAAGAGGTAAATGAAGTGAAGGCAAGCAATTTATGAGACATAGAATTCAAAGTAATGGTTATAAGGATGCTCAAGGAATTTAGTAAGAACAAGGAACTTAGTGGGAACTACATCAGCATGAGAAAGGACATAGACACTGTGAATAAGAACCAGTTAGAAATTAAGAATACCACCTGGCATCAAGAACACACTGTAAGGAATTAAAAGTGGGCTGAATGAAGCAGTGGATAGAATCAGTGATTTGGAAGACAGGGTAGAAAAAAATACCCAATCAGAGCAACAAAAGAAAACAGATTTTTTAAAGAAGAGGATAGTTTAAGGGAATGTTGGGAGAACATAAAACATAACAATATTATAGGGGTCCCAGAAGGAGAAGAAAGTGAGCAAGGGATAGAAAACCTGTTTGAAGAGATAATGACAGAAAACTTTCCTAACCTGTAAAGGAAAAAGTCACACAAGTCTAGAAAGCACAGAGAGTATAATCAAGACAAACCCCAAAAGAACCACACTAGACACATCCTAAGGCAAATGTTAAAGACAAAGAGAGAATCTTAAAGGCAGCAAGAGAGGAACAGTTAGGTACCTACAAGAGAATTCCCATAAGGCTGTCAGCTGATTTCTCAACAGAAACCCTTCAGGCCAGGAGGGATTGGCATGGAGTATTCAAAGTAATAAAAAGCAAGGACCTGAATCCAAGACTACTCTATCCAGAAAAGCTATCCTTTAAAATTGAAGGCAAAATAAAGAGCTTCCCAGACCAAAAAAATAAAAGGCTAAAGGAGTTCATTACCACCAAACTAGCATTGCAAGAAATGTTAGAGGGGCTGTTTTAAGAAGAAGACATAAAGAGAGATAGGACATAGGTATAAATAAAAAAGGGCAATAAAAAAGTACTTATCAATAATAACCTTAAATGTAAATGGATTATGATCTAATCAAAAGACACAGGGTAGTTGAATGGATAAGAAAACATGACCCATATATATGCTGTCTACAAGAAACCCACCTCAGAACAAAAACTCACATACTGAAAGTGAAGGGATGAAAAAAATATGCCATGAAAATGAAAATTAAAAAAAGCTGGGGTAGCAATATTCATATCTGACAAAATAGACTTCAAAACAAAGGCCATAACAAGAGAAAATGAAAGCCACTTCATAATACTAAAAGGATCGATACAACAAGAGGATATAACTCTGATAAACATATATGCACCCAATGCAGGAGCATCCAGATATATAAAAAAATTTCGGGAGGATTTTAAGAGAGATTGATGGCAATACAAATATAATAGGGGACTTTAACACCCTACTGATATCACTGAATAGATCTTCCAGACAAAATATCAATAAGGAAACAGCAACCTAAATGAAATACTAGATCAGATGGATTTAATTGATATTTACAGAACATTTCAACCCAAAGCAGAAGAATATACATTCTTCTCAAATGCACATGGGACATTTTCAAAGATGAACCACATGTTAGGACACAAAATAAGGCTTAACAAGTTTAAGAATATTCAAATCATACTAAGCATCTTTCTTCTCAGATCACAATGGTATGAAACTATATATCAACTACAATGAAAACACTCAAAAGCCCTCAAATTCATGGAGACTAAATAGCATGTTATTAAACAATAAATGGGTTACTCGGGAGATCAAGGAAGAAATAAAAAATTACCTGGAGCCTAGCTGGCATGGCTCAGTGGTTGAGCATTGATCTATGAACCTGGAGATCATGGTTCGATTCCCAGTCAGGGCAGATGCCCGGGTTGCAGGCTTGATCCCCAGTGGAGGGTGGGGGGTGCAGGAGATAGCTGATCAATGATTCTCTCTCATCATTGATGTTTCTGTTTCTCTCTCCTTCTCCCTTCCTCTCTGAAATCAATAAAAATATTACCCGGAAAGCCCTGGCTCCTGTGGCTCAGTGATTAGTGTCGGCACCAAAGCATTGCAGGTTCAATCCCTGGCTTCAGTCCTTCAGTCGGGACACATGTGGAGGCAATCAGTTGATGTGACACATTGATCTTTCTCTCACTTTCTCTCTGTCTCTCTTCCCTCCTTTCTCCCTCCCTTCAACTCCCTCTAAAAAAAAAAACAATGGAAAATACCCTTAGGTGAGGAATAACAAATAAAAATGAACACACAACAACCCAAAATCGATGGGACACAGCAAAAGCAGTCCTGAGAGGGAAGTTCATAGCATTACAGGCATACCTCACAAAGTAACAAAAATCTCAAATAAACAATCTAACCCCACACCTAAACGAACTAGAAAAAGAACAACAAAAAAAGCTCAGAGTAAGCAGAAGGAAGGAAATAACAGGGATCAGAGTGGAAATAAATGACATAGAGTCTAAAAACAAAATACAAAAGGTCAATGAAACCAAGATTTGATTCTTTGAAAAAATAAACAAGAATGAAGAACCACTAGCCAGACTCACTAAGAAACAGAGGACTCAAATAAGTAAAATCAGAAATGAAAGAGGTGAAGTAACAACTGACATTACAGAAATACAAATGATTGTAAGAGAATACTATGAACAACTATATGCCAACAAATTGGGCAACCTGGGCAAAATGGACAAATTCCTAGAATCATACTATCTTCCAAAACAGAATCAGGAAGAATCAGAAAACCTGAATACATTAATAACAACTAATGGAATTGAAGTAGTAATAAAAATAATAATAATAAATTAAAAAAAAAAACAACCTCCCAGCAAACAAAAAGTTCTGGACCTGATGGTTTCACAAGTGAATTTTACCAAACATTCAAAGAAGAGCTAACAACTACCATCCTCAAACTATTCTAAAAAATTCAAGAGGAGGGAAGACTTCCAAGCTCTTTTTATGAGTCCAGCATTATCCTAATTCCAAAACCAGATAAAGAAACTAAAAAGAAAGGAAATTGCAGGCCAATATCCCTGATGAACGTAGGTGCTAAAATCCTCAACAAAATATTAGCAAATAGGATGCAGCAATATACTCAAAAGATCATACACCATAACCAAGCGGAATTTATTCCCGGATGCAAGGGTGGTATAATATATGCAAATCAATAAATGTGATACATCACATAAACAAAATTAAAGATAAAAATTACGTGATGCCCTAGCTGGTTTGGCTTAGTGGATAGAGCATCAGCCTGCAGACCAAAAGGTCCCGGATTCAATTCAGGTCAAGGGCACAGACTTTGGTTGCAGGCTCCTCCCCAGCCCAGACCCTGGTCGGGGCATGTGTGGGAGGCAACCAATCGATGTGTTTCTCTCACATTGATGTTTCTCTCTGTCTTTCCCTCTCTCTTCCACTCTATAAAAACCAGTGGAAAAATATTCTCTGGTGAGGATTAACAAAAAAATAAAATAAAAATTACATGATCCTAAGTGGGAATAGAGGTAATATACCTTAACATAATAAAGGCTATATATGACAACTTACAGCCAATATCATTCTCAATGGGCAAAAACTAAAAGTGTTTCCCTTAAAATCAGGAACAAGACAGAAATGTCCGTTTTTTCGACTCTTATTCAACATAGTATTGGAAGTCCTAGCCACAGCGATCAGATAAGAAGAAAAAAGGCATCCAAATTAGAAAGAAAGAAGTAAAACTGTCATTATTTGCAGATGACATGATATTGTACATAGAAAACCCTAAGCACTCCAACAAAAAAACTACTAGATCTAATAAATGAATTCAGCAAAATAGCAGGATACAAAGTTAATATCCAGAAATCAGTGAAATCTCATACACTAATAATGAACTCTCGGAAAGAGAAAGGAAGAAAACAATTCCACTTACTATTGCAACAAAAAAATAAGGTACCTATGAATAAACTTAACCAAGGAGGTAAAAGACCTATACTCAGAAAACTGTAGGACATTAAAGAAAGAAATAGAGGAAG
Source organism: Myotis lucifugus (assembly GCF_000147115.1). Taxonomy (NCBI): domain Eukaryota; kingdom Metazoa; phylum Chordata; class Mammalia; order Chiroptera; family Vespertilionidae; genus Myotis; species Myotis lucifugus. The sequence continues at coordinate 1,091,189 of NW_005871376.1, forward strand.
CATATACCATGTTCATGGAAGAATTAACATCATTAAAATGTTCATACTACACAAAGCAATCTATAGACTCAATGCAATTAAATACCAATGGCATATTTTCACAGATCTAGAGCAAATATTCCAAAAATGTATATGGAACCAAAAAAAAAAAAAAAAAAAGACCCCAAATCGCCTCAGCAATCTTAAGAAAGAAGAACAAAGTTGGAGGGATCATAATGGCAGAAATCAAACTATACTACAAAGCCACTGTAATAAAAACAGAGTGGTACTGGCACAAGAAGGCATATAGATCAATGGAACAAAACAAAGAGCCCAGCCCTACCTGGTTTTGCTCAGTGAACAGAGTGTTGGCCTGCAGACTGAAGGGTACCGGGTTTGATTCTGGTCAAGAGTACGGACCTTGGTTGCAGGCTCAATCCCTGGCCCTAGTTGGGGCTTGTGCGGGAGACAACCAATGATGTGTCTCTCTCACATCAATATTTCTGTCTCTCCCGCTCCCTTCCATTAAGAATCTAAAAATCAATGGAAAGTATCTTCTCTAAAAATCAATGGAAAAGTATCCTTGGGTGAGGATTAACCAAAAACAAACAAACAAAACCACAGAGAGCCCAGCCCCGCTGATGTGGCTCAGTGATTGAGCGTTGACGTGTGAACCAAGCGGTCATGATTCAATTCCTGGTCAGGGCACATACCCAGGTTTCAGGCTCAATCTCCAGTAGGGGGTGTGCAGGAGGAAACCAATCAATGATTCTCTCTCATCATTGAAGTTTCTATCTCTCTCCCTCTCCCTTCCTCTCTGAAATCAATAAAAATATATTAAAAAACAAAACAAACAAAAACCCAGAGAGGCCAGAAATCAACGCATGCCTTTATGGTCAATTAATATTTGACAAAGGAGGCAAAAGCATATAATGGAGTAAAAGCAGTCTCTTCAATTAATGGTGTTGGGGAAATTGGACAGGTACATGCAAAAAAAAAAAAAAAAAAAAAAAAAAAGAAAGAAAGAAAAAGAAACTAGACCACCATCTTATACCATACACAAGAATAAACTCAAAATAGATAAAAGACTTAAACATAAGTTGTGAAACCATAAAAATCCAGAAGAAAACATAGGCAGTAAAATTTCAGACATCTCTCGGAGCAATATTTTGCCAATATGTCTCTAAGGGCAAGGGAAACACAGGAAAAAATAAACAAATGAGACTACATCAAACTCAAAAGCTTCTGCACAGCAAAAGAAACCATCAACAAAATGAAATGGGAGCCCCCTGTATGGGAGAACGTATTTGCCAATGATTCATCTGATAAGGGGTTAATCTCCAAATATATAAAGAATGTATACAACTCAACACCAGGAAGACAAACAACCCAGTTTTTCTAAGAGATGGTCCCTCCAAAGTGGTCAAGGTGGCATCTTGTGAGCTCAGTTCCTAAGTGATGGTTTCCCGAAGCCCTTCCTGTTTAGTTTCCTCGTGCCTCAGGGAACATTAATCACAGCAGGGCTCACTCTTGGCTTTGAACACCTTCTGTGCTCCTGGAGTTTCCAGGCCAGGCTCTCATCCAAGCGATGTAACCTGGGCCAACAGTCACTTCTTCAGGTTGAGACCCTCAGATGAGATCGAGACTCAGGGACCCAGAGGGAGGAAGAGACCACACCCATCTTTGGCTTGTCTAGAAATGTCTGGCTACAGTGGTCGGGGGTAGGAGTTTGTTAAGAGCCTGCGATCTGGGCTTCTGTTTTCCATAGAAACGCTGTCTCCCTTCCAGAAGCCCAGTGAGCAATAGCAGGCACCAACTGCCACATCACCAAAGCTGGCCAGGCTCGGCTGCACAATGCCAGCGGTAGCGTGTCACTGGCACTCATTCCTGGAGATAATGGCATCCAGAGAGTAGTGGCATATACCCAGAGACCTTTAAGTTCTTGCTCTTCCTGAGGAAAGCAGGCTTTCTCAGCTACCTTTGGGCCTGATCAATGTTATACATGCTTTTCTGGGCCTCCTTCTAAGAATGATTCTAATATTCTTATTGGAATAACATGGCATGACTCCCACTGTCTTTAACATGACACGCACCAGCTTTAAACCCGAATCCTTACCTCTAGCCACAGTGACCTGAGTGTGTATGTTCCCAGAGACACCTGCTTTCACAGTACCCTGCCTTTGGACTTGCTGTTCCCTGGTTTAGGATATTACATATCCACCCTCTGAACACCTACTTTTTGTTTAAGAATCTACTCACACGAGTATGGCAGTTCCTCAAAAAATTAAGAAGAGAGTTACCATATGACCCAGCAAACCCAGCAATCCTTTTTCTGGGTATCTACCTGAAAAAGTTAAAAAACATCCAGCTTGGCTCAGTAGATAAAGCATCAGCCTGTGGACTGAAGGGTCCCAGGTTCGATTCCAGCCAAGGGCACATGCCTGGGTTTCGGGCTCGATCCCCAGTAGGGGGCGTGCAGAAGGCAGCCAATCAATGATTCTCTCTCATCGTTGATGTTTCTATCTCCCTCTCCTTCTCCCTTCCTCTCTGAAATCAATAAAGAAATATATTTTTTTAAAAGAAATGTTAAAAAAATTTATTCACAAAGATATATGCACTCCTATGTTCACTGCAGCACTATTCATGGTGACCAAGGCATGAAAACAACCAAAGCGTCCTTCGATAGATGACTGGATAAAGATGATGTGGTACATATATACTATGGAATACTACTCAGCTATAAGAAAAGATGGAATATTGCCATTTGTGACAACATGGGTGGACCTTGAGAATATTATACTAAGCAAGATAATTCAGTTAGAAAAAGCTAAGAATCATATGATTTCACTCATATATGGGAGATAAAACTGAAACTCATAGACACAGACAACAGTGTGGTCATTGCCAGAGGAAGGGGGTAGTGGGGGAAAAGGGAGCCAAATACTAGTATATGGTGATGGAAGCTTATTTGACTTTGGGTGGTGGGCACACAATGCAATATACAGATCATGTATTATAGAAATCTAAACTTGAAACATAATCTTTTCAAAAAAATATGTTATTGATTTTAGGGAGAGAGAGAGAAAGAGATCAATGGGTTGCCTCCCGTATGCACTCTGACCGGGGATCAAACCCCCAACCCAGGCATATGCCTTGACTGGGAATTGAACTGGTGACCTTTACATGCACAGGACAATGCTCAACCAACAGTGCCACACAGGCCAGGGCAAAGCCTACATAATCGAATGAACCAAAGTCACCCCAATAAATTTAATTTAAAAATGAAATTAAATTAAAAGAAAGAATCTACTCACACGAGTAAATAACAAATCCTAAGGAATCTACTAAAAGACTGTAAGAACTGATAAAAGCATTCAGCAAGGTTATACACTGAGTGGCCAGATTATTATGACCACCCCATCAGTACTTCATTGGGCCACCTTTTGCCTTCAATACTGCGGTGTTTCTTCTTGGCATTGACTCCATGAGATGTTGAAAGGTGATGTGAGGAATCTGACACCATGCCTGATGAATAGCACTGTCCAGTTCTGTGAGATTTGATGGTTGTGGAACCAGCTGCCTGATGACTCTTTTAACTTCGTCCCACAAATGCTCAATTGGATTGAGATCTGGTGATTGTGGGGCCACCTAAGCAAGGTAAAGTCTCCCTCATGTTCTTCCATGAGGGAGCACAATACGAGCACCGTGGCATGGCCCATTGGAAGAAGCCATCTTCATTGGGATACGCCATCAACATGATAGGATGAACGTGATCACCAACAATACTTAGGTATGTTGTGCTATTCAGACGTTGTTCTACACAAATTAAAGGGCCCAAATCATGCCAGGAAACATGCCCCAAACCATAACAATTCTCCCACCAGCTTGAAGGGTTGTACTCATGCATGTGGGGTGCATGCTTTCATGCTGTTTCCGCCAAATTCTCACTCTGCCATCTGAATGATGCAACTGGAAACGTGATTCATCGGACCACATGACTTTTTTCCAATGCTCGACTGTCCAATCCTTGTGTTCCTGTGCGAATTGGAGATGATTTATCTTGGTAACTGCAGACAGCAAAGGTGTTCGAACAGCCCTTCGGCTTCCATATCCCATACGATGCAGTGTACGGCTAATTTGCCTACAAATGTCAGGTGGTCATAATAATCTGGCCACTCAGTGTATAAGATCAATATATAAAAACTAACTATTTTTATACATTTTCAAAACACAATTCAAAAAGGGAGTACCCATACGACTGTCAGCTGATTTCTCAACAGAAACTTTGCAGGCCAGAAGGGAGTGGCAAGAAATATTCAAAGTGATGAAGACCAAGAACCTACAACCAAGATTACTTTATCCAGCAAAGCTATCATTCAGAAGTGAAGGTCAGATAAAGAGCTTCACAGATAAGAAAAAGCTAAAAGAGTTCATCACCACCAAACCAGTATTATATGAAATGCTGAAAGGTATCCTTTAAGAAGAGGAAGAAGAAGAAAAAGGTAAAGATACAAATTATGAACAACAAATACACGTCTATCAACAAGTGAATCTAAAAATCAAGTGAATAAATAATCTGATGAACAGTATGAACTGGTGATTGTAATAGAATCAGGGACATAGAAAGGGAATGGACTGACTATTCTTGAGGGGGGAAAGGGGAATGGGAGGTGCGGGAAGAGATTGGACAATAATCGTGCACCTATGGATGAGGACAGTGGGTGGGGAGTGAGGGCGGAGGGTGGGGTGGGAACTGGGTGGAGGGGAGTTATGGGGGAAAAAAGAGGAACTAATGTAATAATCTGAACAATAAAGATTTAATTTAAAAAAAAGAAAAAAAGAATTACATTTACGATAGCATCAAAAAGAATAAAATACTTAGAAATAAATTTATTAAATTAGATGCAAAATTTATACTCAGAAAATTACAAAACATTGTTGAAAGATTATTAAAGAAGATCTAAATAAATGGAAAAACATATCATGTTCCCAGACTGGAAGACAATATTGAAAATATATATTTATTTATTTATTTATTTATTTATTTATTTATTTTAATTTCAGAGAGGATGAGAGAAGGAGAAAGAGATAGAAACATCAATGATGAGAGAGAATCATTGATTGGTTGCCTCCTGCACGACCCCCACCCCCACTGCGGACCAAGCCTGAAACCTGGGCATGTGCCCTAAGCAGGAATCGATCAGTGAACTCCTGCTTCATTGGTAGACACTCAACCACTGAGCCACGTGGGCCAGGTGACAATACTGTTTTGTTTTGTTTTTTGAAAGACTTAATATTGTTAAGATGAGAAATTGACTAACTGACTCTAAATTCACATGGAATTGTAAGGGACCCAGAACAATCAAGACAATTCTGAGATAGAATAACAAAATGGAAGAACTCACACTTCCCAGTTTTAAAAGGTGCTACAAAGCAATGGTTATCAAGACCGTGGTGCTAGCACAAGGCAAATGTATAGATCGAGGAATAGAACAGAGAGTCCAGTAATAAACTCAGATATCTACGATCAGTTGATTTGGACAAGGGTACAGAGACCATTCAATGGGGGAAAGAAGAGTCTTTGCAAAAAGTGGTGTTGGAGTCCAGCCGATGTGGCTCAGTGGTGGAGCGTTGACCTGTGGACCAGGAGGTCTCCATTCGATTCCCAGTCAGAGCACATGCCTGGGTTGTGGACTCCATCCCTGGTGGGGGGTGTGCAGGAGGCAGCCAATCAGTGGTTACTTCACATCGTTGATGTTTCTGTCTCTCTCTCCCTCTCCTTTCCTCTCTGAAATCAATAAAAATATATTTTTAAAATGGTGCTGGAATAACTGGACAGCCACATGTAAAAGAAAGAAGTTGGACCCTTACCTCACACTATTTACAATAATTAATTCAATATGGCTCAAAGACCTAAATATAAAAGCAAAAATTTTAGAAGTAACTGTTAGAAGAAAACATAGGGGTAAATCTTCATGATTTTGGATTTGGAAATGGTTTCTTAGATAAGACACCAATAGCACAAGGCAACAAGAGGAAAAATATTGGATTCCATCAAAGTTAAAAACTGTTGTGCATCACAGGCACTGTCAAATGGTTCATGAGCCAGGGCAGCAGAAGTGGGGATAGCAAAAAGGGCATATTAATCAAGTATTTATTGTACTATTTGTATGTCTATCTTCCTTCTAAAGCTGTGAACCACCAGAGGGCACATACATCTCAGATCCCCTGTGCCCAGCACAGAATAAATGTTTAGTAAATGTGATGTGAATTGAGGAAGCAAAGAGCACTATTAAGAAAGAGGAAAGACAACTCACGGAATGGGAGAAAGTATTTGTGAAGCATACACCTGATAAGGAACTAGTATTCAAAATATTAAAAAAAAATGCTCACAAGTCAATCCTATATAATAAAGAGGTAATATGCAAATTGACCATCACACCCTCACAAGATGGCTGCCTATGACCAGGCTGGCGGGGGGGGGGGGGTAGTGGGGGATGACCAAACGACTGAACATGCAGGCTGCATAGGGCAACCAGGCTGGTGGAGGAGGGGGGTGCAGTTGGGGACGCCCAGATAGGCGGGGGGGGGGGGTAGTTGGGGGCAATTAGGCCGGTGGAGGGGCATTTGGGGGCAAGCAGGCTGGCAGGGGGTCAGTAAGGGGTGACCAGGCCAGCATGGGGGGGCAGTTAGGAGTGACCAGGCCGGCAGGGAGGGGGCAGTTGGGGGCAAACTGGCCAGCAGCAGGAGGCAGTTAGGGGTGACCAGGCTGGCAGGGGGGGCAGTTAGGGGCGATCAGGCTGGCAGGCAGGTGAGTGGTTAGGAGCCAGCGGTCCAGGATTGTGAGAGGGATGTCCAACTGCCGGTTTAGGGATCGGGCCTAAACCAGAAGTCGGACATCCCCCAAGGGGTCCCCGATCGGAGAGGGTGAAGGCTGGGCTGAGGGACCCCCCTTACCCCCAACAGGTGCACAAATTTTGTGCACCAGGCCTCTAGTAAGGAAATAAAAAGCAAACCAACTTGAAAGTGGACACAGGACTTGGATAGACATTTCCTCAAAGATATACAAATGGCCAACAAAGCACATGAAAGTTGCTAAATATCATTAGTCAGTAGGGAAAATGCAGATCAATACAACAATGGAACAGCACTTTACACCCATTAGGATGGCTATGATTTTTTTTAAAAAACTGGAAAAAAGTAGGTGTTGGTGTAGACACAGAGAAATGGTAGCCCTCATACATTGTTGGTGGGACTGTACAATGGTGCATCCACTGTGAACAACAATTTGGCAGCTCCATATGACCCAGTAATTCCACTCCTACTTACATACCCAGGAGAATGGGAAATAGATGTTCAAACAAAAACTTGTACACAAATGTGTACAGCAGCAGTATTCTTAATAGCCAAAAGGTGGAAAAACCCAACTGTCCATCAGCAGTGAATAATAAACAATGTGGCACATGCAGACAGTGGAATAGTATTTGGCCATCCACAGGAATGAAGTGTGTACACATGCCACAACATGGATGAAGCTCAAACACATTACATGAAGTAAAAGGAGCCAGACAAAAGACCATATGTTATATGATTCCATTTATATGAAATACCTAGAACTGGAAATATAGACGGAAGGTAGATCAGTGGCAGTTTAGGAGGGGGGTGGGGAGGTGGAGGAAAAGGGGATGATGAAATGTTCTAAAATTGGCCGTGGTGACGGTTGCACATACCTGTGAATCTACTCAAAACCATTGACTTGAACATTATAAACCGGTGAATTGTATGGTATATGAATTATATCTCGATTAAGCTGTTCAAAAACTACTTAAATGACACTTCAGTTTAGCAGCATCTATTAAGCACTGTATTAGGCACCAGGAATCCAAAGGTGAATGTGACATGGGCTCATGAGGAGGACACTGTATATGCAGAGAAGCAATAACAGTAGACATAGGCACAGAAATAGAACTGGGAGGCAGTGATTATAACTGGGGATGAGGAACAGGGAAAGCTTTAGACATTTGATACCTGAGCAGGTTTTGAAGTTAAGTGAGTTTGACAGGTGGGTGCGGGGTGGGGAGATCATTCCAGGCCAGTCTGAAATAGCACAGGGTATTCTGGGAGCCCAGTGTGGTTCAGAATTACAAGATGAAAAGTGAAAGGGCTGGACGAGTGGGTGTGGTGAGGGGACGTGGAAGACATGAGGCTGGAAACAAGCGGAGGACGTGAGGACGTGTGAATGTCCTGCTGAGACATGTTGCGTTTTCCTTTGGGGAATGAAGACGGAGCCAATGAAAGGTAAGCAGGAGGGTGATGGGCAGACTGTGACCTAGAGCAGGAGTCGACGGACCACAGCCCACGGGCCCACTCTGGAAATAACATTTTTGAAAATAAGGTTTTATTGGAACCCAGCCACGCTCGTTTCCTTCCTGGTTACCCGTGGCTGCTTTCTCACTAACACCGCAGCGCTGACCAGTTGCGACATAGGCTGTATGGACTGTGAAATCTAAAATACTTGCTACCTGGCCTGACCAGCGTGACTCAGTGGTTGAGCGTCAACCTATGAACCAGGAGGCCATGGTTCGATTCCCAGTCAGGGCACATGCCTGGGTTGAGGGCTTGATTCCCAGTGGGGGGAGAGGGGAGTGCAGGAGGCAGCCAATCAATGATTCGCTCTCATCATTGATGTTTCTATCTCTCTCTCCCTCTCCCCTCCTCTCTGAAATCAATAAAAATATATTTTGAAAACATAACAATAAAATATTTGCTATCTGGCCCTTAGAGAAAAAGTTGACCAACCCCGGCTCTAGAAGTGTCACTGTGGCTACTACATAAATGTTGGTTTCGCATGTGTTAGGACTGAGGGAAAGGCCCTGGCCGGTTTGGCTCAGTGATAGAGCAGCGTGGCAACTACGGCCCCCAGCCGGATCCGGCCCGTTTGAAATGAATAAACTAAAAAAAAAAAAAAAAAAAAAAAAGACCGTACCCTTTTATGTAATGATGTTTACTTTGAATTTATATTAGTTCACACAAACACTCCATCCATGCTTTTGTTCCGGCCCTCCGGTCCAGTTTAAGAACCCATTGTGGCCCTCGAATCAAAAAGTTTGCCCACCCCTGGGATAGAGCGTCGACCTACGGACTGAAGGGTCCCAGGTTCGGTTCTGGTCAAGGGCACATGGCTGAGTTGTGGGCTCAATCCCCAGTGTGGGGCATGCAGGAGGCAGCTGATCAATGATTCTCTCATATTATTGATGTTTCTCTCTCTCCCTCTCCCTCTCCCTTCCTCTCTGAAATCAATAAAAATATATATATTTTTAAAAAGCTTTGAGAAGATATAGAGGGAAACAGCTTTCTTTCTAGATCTTTGCGTCGTGCAGGGACTTGGAAAGCTGTGCTGTTTCTGCCAGGACATCCGTGTACCCGGGACAAGGCTGGGGGCGGGGAAAGTTCATGGATCCAAGTTCAAGAAGGACAGTATAAAGAAACTGTCGGAGCAAATTAAGCTGTTCACAAGTCATCGACACAAGTTATCTTCTCATAAAACACAGGCTTTGTAAGCAAGCGACGTGATTTCCTCAGGAGATTCACTTAGTGTTACATTGGCAACACATCAGGGGAACATGGGAGCTGCTCCATGGGACATCCCCGTGGCCAGCTGTGTCTGCTTGTCTAACAGAGATTGTGACAATGAAAAAACAAAAAAGAAAAGTCACCACTGACGTATAAAATGACAAATTATAATATTAAAGGTATTCCAGGGGAGGGATGAAAAAGCCTTGGGCAAGAAGAACTTATTAACTGTGGTCCTGATCACGTCCTCATTACTCCCTGAGTTAGTTCTCACTCCACACCTGTACTTGCCACACACCATTTGCTGGGGGTAGATTGTTTCTGCCAAGGGAAATGCAAAATGTTTTAAAAAACTCCGGGCAGAGCCCTAGCCGGTTTGGCTCAGTGGTAGAGCATTGGCCTGTGGACTGAAGGGTCCTGGGTTCGATTTCAGTCAAGGGCACATGCCCAGGTTGCGGGCTCGATCCCCAGTAGGGGGTGTGCAGAGGCAGCTGATCAATGATCCTCTCACATTATTGATGTTTCTGTCTCTTTCCTTTTCCCTTCCTCTCTGAAATCAATAAAAATATATTTTTAAAAAGAAACAAGAAACTCTGGCAGAAATCTTATCTAAGCTGTCACCATCATGCTTTCTCACCCTTGGACAAGGGGCTATTCTGAAAGGGTGGCCCTGGTGTGTAAGGGCTTCTCTGAAGCAGGTGGTGTGGGGGAGAGGGGGAGGAGACTGGCCAGCACACCCGGCCAGGTGTGTCCCCTGCCACCCAGGTACCACGCTCATCAGCAGGAGCACAACTGGAATTACTAGGAAGAGAAGGTCTGAAGACTCGCGTCAATGCAGACACGGCTGGAGACTTAGAAGACAGGCAATGCGTTGCTGCAGCCGTGTCTCTGTGGACATCTGTGTGGCTCTGCCTTTTCTGCCCACACTCGCCAGTCCTGCTGGTTCTGTGGCCTGGAGCAGGGCAGAACCCAGCCACGCCATCTGAGCCCTCATGGCCCACCCAGGTCCAGAGCGCAGGGGGGCCTGTGTGACACTGCCCTGAGGACTGAGCAGGAAGGGCTACCTCCAGAGGGAAATGAACAAGTATAATTACAAGCTGTTCTTCTGAACCCAGGCAGGCACGGGACAGGGCACTCTACCGCCTAACGTCCCAAAACGATAAAAGGAAGGAAGCTGCTGAAGCTGCTGATGGGAACCACTTAGGAGTTCCACCCCACGGAGGCAGCCTGTTAGCGAAGGGGAGGAGCATGTCTGGTTGCCAGAAGACAGTGTGGTCTAAGGTGGATGTTTTGCCCCTTTGAGTTCTGCTGTTGAATAAGGGGATTGGAGCAACCATTCATCCATCCCTGACTGGCTGTTTCATGGAAGGTCTGCCCTTTCCAT
>NW_005871376.1:1115477-1171950 GCF_000147115.1 Myotis lucifugus
TTCACAGGGGTCGCCTAAGACCATCGGAAAACACATATATAATTACATATTGTTTTGTGATTAATCACTATGCTTTAATTATGTTCAATTTGTAACAATGAAAATACATCCTGCATATCAGATATTTACATGACGATTCATAACAGTAGCAAAATTACAGTTATGAAGTAGCAACGAAAATAATTTTATGGTTGGGGGTCACCACAACATGAGGAACTGTATTAAAGGGTCACGGCATTAGGAAGGTTGAGAACCACTGCTCTAAAGGCTACATTCCTTCATACATACCCCTCCTCCCTGCTGTTTTTACAATCAGGGATTATTAGTAGAATGTTCCCTCCCTTCCCCCCTCCTCTTCAAGAAAGCCTCTTTTAAACTTCATAACTTTTACTCTAAACATGTTTTACAGACACCTCCCTAGGACATCTGCCTGGTCTATCTCTTAAAAAAAAAAAAAAAAAAAAAGCAGACAAGCTCGGCTGGCGTGGCTCGGTGAACCAGGAGGTCACGGTTCAATTCCCGGGCTGGTCAGGGCACATGCCCGGATTTTGGGCTCTATCCCTCAGTGTGGGGCATACAGGTGGCAGCCGATCAATGATTCTCTCTCGTCATTGACATTTCTATATATCTCTCTTGCTTCCTCTCTGAAATAAATAAAAATATATTTACATTAAAAAAGCAAACAAACTTTTCAAAGACAACCCTCCTGATGTCTGCTGGATTTCAGCCCCAAATCCCCTCCCTTCTTTGTCATCTAGCAACAGCTTTAAAAGGCGGAGCCACTGTATTTCTTGCCCTTATAATGATTAGCAATGCACCAGCTCTTTCCCTTCGAGGAAAGTAAAATAAACTTTCTCTCTGCGTCTATCTCTTCTTTTAGTTCTGAATTCTTTCACAGCCCGTGTCACCAGCCAAACCCTAACACAAAGTTATTACAACATCCCACAGACTCCTACATTCTCTGCCCCCAAACCCATACTTCTCTAACCTCCTCTCCTCTTGGATTTCTCTGCTTTAGTCCCACTGCCCAAACTGTTGTTTCTCAACTGCCCCAGGGCCTTTGCACAGTCCCCTCTGCTGGGACTCTTTCCTTGGGTCTCCTTGGGCTTCCTCTCATGCCTCCTTCAATGCCACCGTTCACAATTAGGGAGTTCCCTCCTCTTCCTTGTTTGTAAGTGGATTTTTATTATTACAAGTATGTTGAATTTTATCCTATGTCTAGTGATGTGATTGTATGGTTTTTCTCCTTTAATATTGAGTTATTGAATTTTATAAATACATTTCTTGGCTCTTCCTTTTCCTATGGCCCTTTTCTAGTATTAAGGTGTTAATAAATGGCCATCTGATGTTGTGGGATAAATTGTGCCCCCAAAAGATATTAAGTTGAACCCACAGTCCCTGTCAATGTGACTTTGCCTAGAAACTGAGTCTTTACAGATGCTGTTGACCTAAAACGAGACTGTACTGGATTAGGATGGGCCCTAAATCCAGTGACTGGTGTCCTTGGAAGGAGAGATTTGAAGACACAAAAGAGACACACAGAGAAGGTGGAGGCAGAGGTTGGAGTGATGCTGCCATAGCCAGGGAGGCCAAGGGTTGCCGGCAGCAACCAGAAGCTGGAAGAGGCCAGGAGGATTCTTCTCAGAGCCCTAGGGAGGAACGCGGCCCTATGGACACCCTGATTTTAGAGTTCTAGCCCCTGGAACTGTGAGAGAATAACTTTCTCTTGCTTTAAGCCACCAACTTTTTGGTAATTGGTTACAGTAGCCACCGAAATGAATATACCTGCTATTCCAGCTTGTTGAAGTACTTTTTCTCTAGCCTGCCACTCACACCTCACCACCATGGGTTAGGCCCTCCACATGGGGCAGTGAGGGGTGAGCGATGCCAGGCTGGACCTCGGTTCCTCAGGTCCTCGACCAGCCCCTACTCTGGTGAGAAGCAGTGGGAGCGCCTAGACAGGCCTGGGCAGCACGGATGCCTCCTCCAGGGGAGCTAACTGGTCAGGTCATCACCTTTTCTGGCTCCCTCTGAGGAATGAGTGGAGAAAACAAGATGAAGTGGGTAATAGCTAAGCTGACTTCAGATGGCATCTGTAGAGTCAAGCTGACAAAACTGGTTCAGATCAAATGGGCTGAAGCATGAGGAATAGACTTTACTTTTCTTTAGCCTGAGGGCTTAAGCTTTTGAACGTTTCAGTTGTGCATCAGTGCCTGGAGAGATATAGGAACCCTATAGGTAACCCTCTGGAGAGAATGTTCACGTATCCAGACAACCTGGCATCCATTATCCAGACCACTGGTCATCCAGAGGATGAACATCTCTGACCAATCCAGAGACATTCTTCTCAAGAACGTACTTTTTACCAGAAGAACTCTTAGCTTTTCTTTCTGTTATGGAACATTCTATTGCATAGTTTTGTTTCGGGTTTGCAAACCCTATGACCCCTGAAGAAATCTTGGTCACTTATTTCTAGCCAAAGCCTCCTGACTCTGTGTGCTCTGTGGATACACTAGCAGTTGGAGTGACAAGAACTTCTAGTTCAGGTTCAGAGAGTGAGCTAGCGCCTCCACACAGCCACTAGGTGGCGACATCTCTTTCTATAGCTGACAGCCTGACCAAGGGACGCCCCAGACCCCACTCAGGCCCTTGGTCAGCCTCTGAGGGGAACTATCCAGACGGAATGACTGAGCTGCACCTGGAACCTTATATTTTTTTTTTTAAAAAAGGTGGGTCTGATACTTGATTGGTGATTGATTAGATGGAAAAAGAGGGTGATAAGAAAGAAATCATATGGAATGAATTCCAGGTTTCTGGTCTGAGTTGCCAGGTGGTGCATAGGGAGAGAAGGTGCGGTGCAGGAAGGGCTCCTACTTGGACATGAGTTTCAGGATCCTATGGGACATCTAAGTAACATCTAGTAGGAACCTCGTAAGAAGGAAATGAAAGGCAGAGGATGGAACATTGGAAGCAGGGGGTTTCCTTAATATTAGGCCCAGCATAGGCCTAGTATCTGGGTTGGCAAACTACTGCCCAGGGGCAGAATTGGCCCACTGGCTGCTTTTTGTAAAGAAAAAAAAAAGTTTCGTTAGAACAAAGCCACACCTATTCATTGGCATATTCCTATGACTCATTTCTCATTACAAAAGCAGAGTGAAGTAAGTTTCAGACAAATGTCAGACGGTCTGCAGAGCTGAAGTGTTTACCATCTGGCCCTTTGGAGGAGAATTTCCTGCCTCCTGGTCTAGACAGCACTTGTCAGTGTCCAGTGTCATTGTGAGTGACCCGGAGGCCGTGTAACAGGAAGAATCTGGCTCAGGTCTGACACTGGCTCTGACGTTCTGCACTCCCACCGGGCCTCGGTGACACCGATGCTGGGGCCCAAGGACCACGCTGTCCGATAGAAACGTACTGTGAGCACACAGATCAGTTAAAGTTTCTAGTCTCCACGTTGAAAAAGGAAAGAGAAACAGGTGACAGTACTCTACCGACAGTTTATTGAACTCCATAGAGCCAAAATATTATCACCTGCACCCAATATAAACAAACCGAGCGATTTGACTTGCTTTTCGTTCTAAGTCTTTGAAACCTGGTGCATAGTTTGCACTCACAGCCATCACAATTGGACTGGCCACACTGGACAGGGCAGCTCTACAGCACAGACTGGCCCGGCTGTCAGCCCCCGCCCCCGCCCCGCCCGCCGGACTACCTGTGCAGCGCAGGCGTGTTACAGAACCTCTCCACGTCTGTTTCTCCACCTATGAGATGAGAGTAAGGAGTGCACCGCCTCATGGCATTGTCTTCAGGACTGTGAGTTGATAAAGTGCTGAGGCCGCTATTGTGCTATCACGTTGGTTCTGCCTGAGAAGCGATTTCTTTCCTGCCAATGAGGAGGCCCTGCTTCCTGCTGCCATGGCCCGGGGTGGAGTTAAGCCTGCCCTTCAGTTCTCAGCCCATCCTTACCCCTTCCTTCAAGGAACTTTCCTTTTCTTACATTCCACAAATATTTACTGAGCCTTTCCCGTGTATCCGGTTCTGTGCCAGGCACTGGGGATACGTTCTGGTAGAGAGATTTATGAGGAACATAACGAATATAGAGCCTATGGAGGTAGGTACCATGGGGAGAAACTAAGGCCGGGTAAGCGGGATGGAAAGTGCTGGGGAGGGTAGAAGTTCAAGTAGGTGCTTTCAGCTTTCAGTAGGTGCCAGGTGGGCCTCCATGGGAGAGCTGGTTCTTGAAGAGCCCGAGGCCAGCGGGGCTGGGGCAGAGTGAGTTGGGGAGAGAAATTAGATGTGGTCAGAGAGGTGTGGAGTCAGTTTGTATGACTCATAGGCCATCATACAATCTTTGGTTCTTCCTCTGAGTCAAATAGAGCCAACTGAATGTTTTTTTTAAAATATATTTTATTGATTTTTTACAGAGAGGAAGGGAGAGGGATAGAGAGTTAGAAACATCGATGAGAGAGAAACATCGATCAGCTGCCTCCTGCACACCCCCTACTGGGGATGTGCCTGCAACCAAGGTACATGCCCTTGACCGGAATCGAACCTGGGACCCTTGAGTCCGCAGGCCGACGCTCTATCCATTGAGCCAAACAGGTTAGGGCTGAATGTTGTTTTTTTGCCAAACAAGTTTCTTGATCTGAATTAGGTTTTCCAAGGCTGCCATGCTGGGTGAGTGTGAGGTGACCAGCCATCCCATTGGCCGTGAATGGGCTTTGCTGGAAGGTGATGCTTTCAGTACCCAGACTAGGAAAGACTCAGGCAAATGGGTATGGTTGGGTCGGCCTAAAACAAGACCAGTTTTATCTTTTGTCCTCCTCTTAAAACCAATCTGTGTCCCCCCCATAACATCCATTTTAACATTTGAGAGGTGAAATGTGCATGTCCTCATGACATAGTGCAGTGAGCTTTACACTTACATAACTGGCATTATGCAACAGACCCCATTTCTTTAAGCATTCGACATTAGTTTTAAGATCCATCCATTTTGCTGTACTTATCTCAAGTTCATGTCTCTAAAGGCTGCCCAGTATTCAATGGTATGCATCTGTTACCATCGACTTATCCAAGAGCTGGCTTGCCTCCAGCACAGTAACTCCAACAGCATCCTTCTGCAGTCCCCTTACGGACCCAGGTGGGGCTTTCTCGGGGGAACACCAGCTCTTGGACATATGCACAGCTAACTTCAAAGTGCTGCCTTTGCTTTCCAGAGTGCCCGTGCGGTTTACATGGCCAACAGCAATACCTGAGTGTTGTCCCCATAGCATTGTCAACATTTAAGTTTGGCAACTCTGAGGGCCACAGGTAGTGGATCTTTAATTTCATTTGCATTTCTCTGGCTTTCTCGGTTATTTCTCTTGTTTTAAATAGAGGTTGTGCATTTAATTATTATTCTCCATAGCTCATCAAAGCGACTATGAGGCACATTCTCACTTTCACTTTTTCTTCTCGATCTTGTTACCATTTGGACTTGCTCACCTGTTAATACCTATAACTCATTTTTCTTTTGATTTCCTTTTTCTTTTGATTTCTTGTTGATTTGCAAGAAATCTTGTATAATATTTATTAATCCCTTTTCAATTTTAGTCACTGAAAATATCTTCCTGGTCTGCCATCTGTTAGCTTTGACTGTGATGGCTTTCGAACTTTTGATGTAACTAAATCTATCCTTTCTCTCCTTACACTTGGTGCTTTTGGGGGAAGATTCCAAATGTAACTAACTTTTAAGGGCAATTTAGAATGGATAACATTTTGAAGCCATGCTTAGAATAAGATCAATACACTGAAATTATTTTCTCTATGCTGGGCTTCAGAAAACACCCATCTTACTTTTGCCCCTACTCATCGCTACCTAATTCTGGGGCTTCGTTTTCCTCACCCGCACCCCCCCCCCCCCAAGACTGACTGGGTTAAGAAAGGAAATCAAGTCGTTTGAAGTAATTTTGGTTCTCCTAGTTTTTTTCTAAATATAGCTTTAAATTGCAACACTCCACCCTGACCAGTGTGGCTTGGGTGGACCATTGGCTTGTGAACCATGGGTTCGATTCCCTGTTGGGGTGTATATGAGAGGCAACTGATCAATGTATCTCTCTCACATCAATGTTTATCTCTCTCTCCCTCTTCCCTCCTCCTTCTCTAAAATAAAATCATTAAAATGTAACACTCCCTTAATAAACTTCATGGTGGGAAAGAAGTGGACAGATCACTGAGAGGCTGCGAATTCCATTTCACCCTTCACCTCACATAGTATGTGGTTTGAAAAATGCACAAAACTCTGCAATCTGGAAAGAGGATTAAAAATAAAGTATTTGTAAACTATTTGTTTTACAAACCCTAGAACCCTAAACAGGTGATTTGACCAAGAAGTTAGATTTTGTTCACTACAAATATATACGAAGCACTATGCACTACAAATGATTCTTTACTAGATTATAGAGAAATAGAGAAAGTTAACATGATCCCTGAGCCCAAGGAGGCTCAAGGATGGTACAGCTACACTGACACACAATAGGGCCACAGAAGATTGAAGAGAATTTAAAAATGTAATCTGAACATTATGGAGAGCAGCCAGGAAATTCCAGAAAATTCTCTTGTGATGTCTTGACCACAATAAAGGGCATACAAGGCTGAGTAGAGCCCATTAAACATGTAAGAGTCTCGATATTTTTGAATGACATGTATAATCTAGGTAATAAAGCTTGTGCCAGGTGGAGAAGACGAATCTCAGGAGAAGTGCTGAGTCGGGTTCCTGGGGTTTGTGTCATCACAGGCAAGAATTTTCCAAAAATGCCCACTTCAAACCGATTATCACGAAGACAAAGATAGGTGAAAGGTGGCATTAAAACTGCCAATTACAAACGTACTAGAGGCCCGGTGCATGGGGTGGGGTCCCTCGGCCTGGCCTGCGAGGATTGGGAGGAAACTGGCTCTCCGACATCCCCCAAGGGGTCCCGGATTGCGAGAGGGTGGTTCTCAGGTGACTCGCCCTGGAATCGGGCTCCCTCCTCTTTGGGTCTGGGGTGCTTGTGAAGCAGATTTGGGCCGATTCCTCGAGGAATTGGGCTCCCCCTTCTACTGGTCGGAGCATCTGCCCCCTGGTGGTCATTGCGCATCATAGCTACTAGGCGAACAGTCAAATGGTAGGTAGGATGGCCACATAGGCTTTTATATATACAGATGAGAAGAGCAAGAAAAGCCAGCCTGGGTACTTCCTAGAGTTAATATAAGAAAGAGTAAGTCCCACACCAGGAATTAGGAAGACATTCTTGTCTTCTGATGACCTGGCCACAAACTAACTTTTCCCACGCCTTTTGAGAGAAAAACCAAAAGCTGCCTCCCCCTTCCTTTAGTTGAGTTGACATGTTTAAACAAGAAGTCTGTCTTTTGTGCCTGTCACTATGATGTTCTGTGAGGAGCGGTCAGTATTTTCCTCAACGCAGACACCCTTCGCAGGGCCTGGGTTCTTGGCTGGGCTTCTGCAGGTCTGACAGCAACGTTTATGGACAGGAAGCCTGGAGCCCAGACAGGATCAAGGAAAGGCACAGGGGGAGGCCCAAGCAGCCAGCCCCTCTGTGGTAGGTCTGCCAACCTTGATGGATATATTAATAGAAAGAGGCATTTCATCCTGCCCCTGAAACTCCCGGAAAACTGCTGAGAGGCTTTGGGATGACAGGTGGCACCTGTCTTTTTAGGACCTTTCTGAAGAAGACAGTCTGACTCTGACAGATGACGTTCACTTCTCTGCTCCCAGACCAGTGTGAGTGCCACAAACCCCGCTGTGCTACCATTAGCATTCCAGGGTCTCAAAAATAAGTAAATAAATAAAAATGGACCCAACTGTATTCCAGGTTCATGGGACAAATGGAAACCAGTGAAAAACAAAAAACCAGAACCACTGTCTTTCAGATGGGACACAGGCACGCACTTCCCTTCAATCAAGTGTAGTAATTTAGGCCTCTTTAGGTGCCTTGGAGATGCATTTGCCCTCCAGCACAAAGACCTATACTTACTGCACTGCCTCAGAAATACTTAAAGTTCTCTTTGGACAACTCTCCCAGTCCTCAGGTGCACTTCGCTCACTCCTCTCTGCTCCCCCATCTTGTCTGCCTTCCCCTCCCCTCACACACACTTATTAGGTTTTTATTTTTGTTCTTAACAGCTGGTCCCCTTCCCTTTCCATCTGTGTCCATCATCTATTTTCAGCCCCACCTCCCTCCACTAGGAAAACTTTTATTTATATATTCTCAAACAGCTGAAAAAAGTTTTAGCTTCTAAGAGTTATTAGCACCATTAATAAGATTCAAATTTCTCTGGAAATAAGCCAATGGCTTTAAGCTTAGCTTGAAATGCAAAATGGTGTAACATAAAGTCAGCACTTGTTTTTACTATAAGAGGAAATACATAAGTTAGCTCATTTCATTTCTTGTCTTTACATATAGTTAATAGGTATTGTTTTAAAAATAATTTTTTTTATTGATTTCAGAGAGGAAGGGAGAGGGAGAGATATAGAAACATCAATGATGAGAGAGAATCATTGATAGGCTGCCTCCTGCACACCCCCTATTGGGGATCAAGTCCGAAACTTGGGCATGTGCCCTGACTGGGAATCAAACTGTGACTTCCTGGTTCATAGGTTGATGCTCAATCACTGAGCTACATCAGCCGGGCAATAGGTACTTAAAGTACTTTAGACATGCCCTAGCCAGTGTGGCTCAGTGGATAGTGTCAACCCGTGGACTGAAGGGTCCTGGGTTCGATTCCGGGCAAGGGCACATACCAGTTGCAGGTTCAATCCCTGGCCCTGGTCAGGGTGTGTGCAGGAGGCAACCAATTGGCGTGTCTCTCTTACATCAATGTTTTTCTCTCTGTCTCTCCCTCTCCTTTCCATTCTCTCTAAAAACCAAAGGGAAAATATCCTTGGGGGTGAGGATTAACAACAACAAATACCTTAGACATTGTTTTTCTTGGTGTGACCTTTATTGCTGATGAATGGCTTAGTGTTGTTTCCCTTGGTAAATATTTCTCCTTGTGGTGTGTTTGGTTTCTGTGGCCCAGGACACACAGACCCCTCTCTCCACGATGCACACGGGCACTTCACCACATGCACACCGGACACAGCAAACGCACAAGCGCCCTCAGATTCAGATAATTTATTTTACTGAATTTAGAATCAAGTTCAACTAAGCATTGCCAACAGGTAACAAGATTCAAAGGTCAGAAAAATCTAGTTAAATCACAAGGAAGCAAGCTCACACAACTCTGTGGGCCATTGGTGGACTTTCAGTTTGATTCTCAACACCAACTAATGTGCAAGTGTGGCCACGTGAGGTTACTATAAATGAAAAGTGACACACCACAAGAATCCCCCAGAGAGAATTATTCTTATCTCAAATGGAAAGCGTTAAACAGAACACATTTATGCTCCCTTATTCTTTTTGTAATTCCTAACTGCAAAAATAACATTATAACAGAACAAATCTTTCTCCTTGGTTGGTCACGTCATTTATTATTGAAAGGGAAAATCAATATCATAAAACAGAAAACACTGAAATAGAAATAACCAAATAATTTACTTGTAGTTTTGCTGAATTGCACATTACCAGACAAAATCCTAAAGCTGATTTTTTTTTAAAGCTTGGAAAACACATTTGCCTTTTTGAGTTTCTTGCTAAGTGAAATGCACGCTTCTTATAAGGAAAACAATTCTACGTAAGGCCGAGTTAAAATTTGAGTATAGAGCTTTCCAACCTGAGTGCACAGGTGTGGACAACAGGTGGTGAACAAGTGATCTCGGCCTCCAAGGAGGCCAGGCTGAGCCACCAGCAGCCTCTTCGGTTTACCCCCAGGTTGGGGGGTGCTGTCTAAAGGTAGGAGTATGGGGTGAAATGCGCAAAAACCACTGGTACAAAACAGTATGTTTGTACTTTTACTGCGATTTCCTTAAATGGACTGTAAAATCTTGAGAACAGCCTCTGGGGTCTTCACAGGAGCAGCACACAGTATGACCACAGGAGCAGCACACACTATGACAGTGGAACAGAGTGTTATTGCAGTGGCTGCTGCCAAGACTGAACACAGAATGTCTTCCTTTGGCAAGGCTTCTAGCAAGTACCCACCAGTCTAATTTCTTTTGCTTTCAATTACAAGTATTCAGAGTTTACAGCCTTCTTGGCCGGCCCTAAGTGACATTAATTCTTCCCCTGAATTAAGTTCTCCACTGCTTGCCTCTCACAGAAACCCATCCCTGCACCACCGAGAAAGCACCTGGCCGTCTCTCTCCTGTGGTATAAGGTGGTGAAAAAGGATGTGAGATCTTGTGATTGCAGGTATTTCAACACAGCACAGTGAGCCCTCCTGAATAGCACTTTTTAAATGTGTGTGTGTGGGGGGGGAGGGGGGCTGGGGGGGGGGAGAAGCACATGATTCCTGGTTTATTAGAAAAGTGATCTTGAAAATAATCTAGAGGAAAGGTTAAAAAATGAAATTCTGGTGCATAAACAAATATTTTAAAATTCAAGTTCGGTCACTTGTCTTGCCCATCATTTTTGTGCCCATGAAATGGTAACCCCTAAATTAAGGGGAATTCTGTGTGTCCTTTCTTGAATGTGACTACTCATGCAGGGACAGTAAAGGGACAGTCAGTAAATATTTTAGGCTCTATAGGCCACAGAGTCTCTGTTGCATATTCTTAATTTCTTTTTGTCTCTAAGTTCTTTTTAAAAATTGAATCACAGTCTCAGCTCAAGGGTCTTCAGATTTTCCCCGTGGGCAACAATCCATCAAGCTCTCTGTTCAGGGAGCTCCCTGGCAGGGAGCATGGGCACTGAGCTGTGCCACATCTAAGGCTGTTTGGGCCTTGGAACCCTAATTTGGGGATTTCTTTCTTTCAGTGAGTGAGGTGGCTCCTTGCAGAGGGATCCTGAGGCCGGGTGTAGAGCAAGGCTCCAGGGTCCGTCCTTGCACTGCTCCCTGAACAGTACAGAGCAGGACCAGCGGGCATCCTTTACTCAAACAGTAGCTATTTACGGAAGGAAGTCGTAATTCAGGCCTATTTAAGCCTGTGCCTTGACTGTAAAGGCAAAATCACGTACACTAAGCATTTAAAATTCTTTATTCTGCAGTTTTGGGCCTTATTATTCCAAATGGTTGGTGGAGAAAAGCTCCAGTGTAAACTTACTTCTTCTTCACCACTAATGCCACCCCCAGTCTAAGAGCAAACCCAACTAAGAACTCGAGGAGATGCAGACCGGCTCATTCTATCTCCAGAAGCTCGCTTGTGGCTGGCTTCTGATAAGAAAAGGGTTTACCAGGGACCAAAGATTCAGTATCTGGAGACCAGCATTTCTAAGCTGGCTCCTTGTGGGGGACAATTATCTCCATCCTCTCTGAAATAAGATTCTCTCCACATTAGCTGCTGTAACACACAGCTCCTCCCACCTTCTGAATATCTGAGAAGCAAATACAGTGGCACCTTGGTTCTTGAACTTAATTCATCCCATAAGGCTGTTCAAGAAGCAATTTGTTAAAAAACCAAATCATTTTTTCTCAGTAGAAATAATGTAAATGGAATTAATCTGTTCCAGATCCCCAAATGATTCCATTTTAAAAACTTTTCTTATATACACTATATGCCTAATGTAGTTTAATGTATTAATAAACACTTTTTAAAATTTGTCGAACTACCCCTTCCTAGCCGTAAAGGAATCACTTTCAGGACTCATTCCAGGGTGTCTTTCAGGTCAGCATGCAGCATCTTTGCTTGTTCATACATCACTGCCTCTCAAATGCTGTCACTGGCTAACTGCTTTCCTTTTATCCAAATCTACCTCTTTAATCATTGTTTCTTTCACACCCTTAGCAACATTAGCACTCTTGATGGCCTCTTTATGTTTTAAAATTGTGCTAATCATTGATTTTGCCAGCAACAAAAGCATTCTCTCCTTTGTTGCCTGAGATGCGCTTTTTGTCACACTGAGGTATCAGCATGAAAGTGTTGTCAGGTGGAAGTTTGGTTCAACAACAACAGAGACCTTCTTTCTGTGAACAACCTGATCGAGAACCAAATTGTTGAAGATGGAAGACATTCGAGAAATGAGGTTTGACTGTATTCTACCAATAATTCTTTCCTTGTTAGGATATTCATTTTGAGGAACATAAGAGAATCTGCATTTCTTTCACAAATCTGTAATCTTTTAAAATCATCAATATACAGAATGCCATGATTTTAAGTAATAAACAAGATAAAAATCCCACTTAGAATCTCAATTCTTTCTCTAATCAATGATTTTTTTTTTTTAAGCAGCTGATAGTTCTCAAAATATACATCTGGTACCAACTAGACAGATTTAACTCTTCTGGGGTTAAACAACGCGCGCGCACACACACACACACACACACATACACACACACACACACGTAATTCAACTAAAAAATCTAAGCATTCCCAATGGTTCCAAACTCAATGAACTGGTAAAAAACAACTGATCTCACATATGCCAATCCAGTTGTCTTTTTTAGATTTCTATTTAAAATTATCAGACTTGTTTTCTTCAAAATGTGGATTTATAGTAGCATTGCCAATGCAGCCTTAACCCCAACAGTAATAAAGAGAAGTTATCAAGTTAAGTATGGGGTCTTCAGAATAAAACTGCAGAGACAACGTTTAATTAAGAGGGGAATACCAACTTAAGTTGGAAGAAACATGAGCACAATTAAACAAGCAAAGATGCACTACTAAGAAATGCTGGCGGGCCCAGCCAGTGTGGCTCAGTGGTTGAGTGTTGACCTATGAACCAGGAGGTCATAGTTCGATTCCAGATCAGGGCACATGCCCAGGTTGCAGGCAAGACCCTCAGTAGAGAAAGTGTAGGAGGCAGCCAATCAATGATTCTCTCTCATCATTGTCATCATTGACGTTTCTCTCTCTCCCTCTCTGAAGTCAATAAAAATATATATATAAAAAAAATACTGGCGTACCTGTCCGTTGGCACCAGCTCAATTTCTAGTAACATCAAAACCAGTGAAACTACAAATTTTCCAACTCTTTCAAAGCCACTGGAAAATGGGATAAAGAAAGTAATTACCTATGGTCAGAAAAAGATCAGAAAAAGATAATAGTAATGGGGATTTTTCTAAATAAAATAAAATGAAACAGTAAATTTTAAAGTGTGTGTTTCCAAAAGAGCACTGTATTCCTCATTCTGTTTCCTTAGCATTTTTTTCACATGCACACACACACACACACACACACACGGCACTCTTAGTAATTATTTCACATTTTTCAGGTCTTTTCACTATAAATTTTAAAAATAGTTATCTCCTGGGAACTAGTTTTCTCAATTTTGGATATTATATTTCTCTATTTTAGATTTTGATTTTTTGAACCTGCAAAGAAAACATAGTGACAGACCTAAACAATAAATAAAAACTAAACATCACCCTCTTTAGGTTAGAGCTTTCAAGATAGAGGGAAAAGCATTTTAATTTCATTCAGTAGGTTCTGGGTTCTGTAAAAGTCTCACTCTTCAGTCCCATCTTCACCATAGAAAACACCTTTGCCATTTCCCTCCACTATCAAAGTGCATCTGTTTAAAATTAAACATACCTTAAAGAAAAACCAAAAATCTCCATAATTTTTGGCAGATGTCCTATGTAGCAAGTATGAAGTGATTTTCCCTTCTCCCTACTCCTTGGTTTAAAGCTGTGTACCAAACAGTGGCAAATGCATCTTCCAGGACAGCAGAGTTTACACACAATGGATTTTGTTTTTGTTTCAAGGACCAAAAAGGGAAGGGAAAAATAAAACAAAGATAAAGAGAAGAAACCCTGAGGCAAAAATGGCTTTTCCTTTAGAAGGTCTTCCTGGGCGATCACTCCTGTTCCTGTTCACAAGGTTCCCGCAATCTTCTGGGCTGGAAGGCCCTCCTCCAGCCAGAGGGTGGCGGCTGCCCCACTGCGCAGCATCCGCCTGTGAATGCGCCGGAGCCGCAGCAGGTAGAGGAGGATGGACAGCAGGACCACCAGGAAGCAGCCGGAGAACAGGTAGTGATTGTAGACAAAGGAGAAGCCCCGCCAGTGAGCGTGACTGGCCCGGAATGCCTCCTGCTGGATATCTCTGCCCACATGGAAACAAAAACCATCAACCATGAGAGGTCACAGCGGACTAATCGGGCAATAATGTGACATAACAGTGCACAGGACATGGGTTAGAGGGGCATAGGTCAGGACACAGCTCTGCAGACAAAAACTAACCTTGAGACTCAGTTTCCTTCCCTCTAAAATGTAAGATAATATGGCCTAATAGAGGGCACTTGCAATATTAATGAGATAACATGTGAAAGTGCACTCATCATCCTAATTTGGTTATAACAAAAATCAGAGACATATAGAACTGTGAGGGTTTCACTATACATGGAAGGCAATGTGGAGTCAAACCATGTTTCTGATCAGTAACACCCACTACTCACAACTTTTGCAGTTAGCCCCGCTACAAGTATTGCTTGCAGATGCTCAAGGAAATGAAGTGGTGGTGGGGGAAGGGGGGGGAAGGGGTCTGAAAAAGCTAAGACCTCATTTATCAGTGAACCAGGGATCTTCTGTGGAGGTCAACTGAGAGCCTGGTCTGTGAACCTGAATGGGGAAAAGCACACATCTTTCTTTACCCAACTCCACCTAACGTAGTGTCCACTGGACATGAATGTAGCCAGCAAACTACTGTAGTAGCAGCAGGACCTGTGACTTTGTTCCTAGTAAAACTCACAGGTCTCTAGTTCACACTGTGGTGCTCTGCAGATGCCTTAAAATACGACACTAGGACACTACACTGAAATTACAGAAGGTACCATTTCTGTTGCCAGACCTTGTAATTTTATGTTAATAAAGAACACAGATTACTATATTACAAACTTACTTTCTATAATATTTTGATAAATATATTTCAATACAATGGTTTCCTCTGTAACCTATATATTAATGTTATGCATTAAAAACATTATTTTGAGAAGGGCTCCAAGGCCATAAATGTTAAGAACCCTAGAACTGACCCTTCTGTGCAGGGGTTAGGGAGCTGACACTTGAGAATAATCAAACCCTGTGCTGCATATGAAGGGATGGGGAGGGGCAAGGGAAGAAGGACTGGGGGTGAGGGCGGAGCAAAGTCAAACTCATTGAGTCTGCAATTCTGCCCACGGTCAGTGCTAACAAGAATGCCCAGACATTCACAAACCACAGGTGCCATGATGATCGCAAACGAGAGAAGCATCTTGTGTTTGATTCTTGCTCCCAATTCACACCCATACCTTAATGGTAAAAAGCGGGTCCTGTAGAGGATTGCTCCGAGGGTCCACTGCACCTCCTTGTCATACACCTGCAAGGCTGTCTTTAGGGTTTTATAGTTGACAGGAAAGGAGAAGCCCCTGTGAAACACCTCGAACATCCAGGCAGACTTGAAGCACTGGTACCTGCCAACACCAAGCACACACAGACGTGGGACTGACTCACTTGTCAAAATAAACTGTCACGACAGTCTTCCCCTTTGGGACCAACGTGGCTGTGACGGCTTCATGAGGCCAGTGCTCTGTGCAGCCACACCAGCCGCTTGCATTTCAAGGTGATTGACGTGGTCTATGCCCCTTATCCCACAACACAAAACAGTTTACCTGGCAAATCAACCAGCTCATGAAACCTGGCTCAGGAGAATTTAGTACATTGCGTGACACAATTTTTCCTCTGGCATTCCAGATCTTATTCATTAAATAAATGCTGAGCAAGTTCCAACTTCTTAGACCTCATTTTCGTTATTATAAAATGAGAAGAGAGGAGGGTCCTTTTCTCTGTTATTCTGTGATTCTAACTGTTTATCAGAGGCTTACTTTTTGCAAAGCAGTGGGCTAAGCAAGTTATTAAGACACTAGAGGCCTGGTGCACATTGAAAGGAAACTAATTAGAAGGTGGCAGGCAGGGCGGGACTGGGCGAGATGGGCCAGACACGCCCTGGAGCCAACCTCCCTGGGTCCCTCCCGGGCTGGCCACACCTGGCCGTGGTTCAAAGGGCGTCTACGGAGTGAGCGGGGTCCCTCTGGCAGGTAAGGTCCCTTGGCTGAAACCGGCTTTCTGACATCCCCCTGAGGGGTCCCAGAGTGCGAGAGGGCACTTCGCAAAGTTGCTGTCGTACAGGGTGTGGAATGCAAACACAAGTGTGCAGTAAACCCAATTTGGGGCCAACAGTACCCAAGTAACAACATAACCCACAGCCAAAGGTGAAATCGCATGGCCCTATGAGGAATCGGGCTCCCTCCTCTCTGGTTCTGGGGTGCATCACCAGAGAACCGCCGCTGCCAAGTCACTGCAGCTCAGCAGCTCCTGCGTTAAGCGTCTGCCCCTGGTAGTCAGTGAGCGTCATACCTACCAGCCAGTCAGCTGGTCGCTTAGCCTTTTATATATATAGTATAGATAATAACTATAATAAGTAATAATATGATATATAGTATAGATAATAACTATATATCTATATATAGTATAGATAATAACTATAATAAGTAATAAGATAATAAATATACTTAAATAACTTATAATGAAAGGATTTTTTTAAAGCAAAAAATAACTATCAACAAAGCAGAAAAGGTAAACACCACTGGAGAGACAGTCTGGCTGAAAGACTCAAAAGGGACAGCGCCCACCCTGACTAATCTGGGCAGGACTTCAACAGCCAAGGATAAAGAGAGGAATCCAGGTGGAAAGTGCAGTAAAAGTGAGCAAAAATACATTTGGAGCAATATATGTTTGGGCATAAGTATTTGTCATCATGTTTGAAAGGAGGCCAAGACAGAAGAGGAGAAACAGTGCTTGACAAAGATAAACAGGTGGCTGGGCCTGGGTGCAGCGAGCTAGGGGCCCTACTGAATGTGCTGTTTCTAAAAACACTCTGGGCTTGGCTGTCCATGACTTACTTTAGCCTGTGGAGGTCAGCGTGAGAGGCATACAGTCCTCGGTCAAAGCGTTCTCGTAAGATCGACCACTTTGTTGCACAATAATCCTGAAAGAAATTTTACCCAAAATAAATCATCAGAAAAGGTTTATTAAAAATTTGTTTCACTGAAAAAAGTGTTTACCAAATTCTTACTCATAACAAGCATATCCTTCCCATTAGAACAGAAGCCTCACTTGTATGTGTGTACCAAGAAGACAAGGCACACAGACATGCAATGAATACTACTCATTAGCAGAGTGCTTGTTCTTGGTCTTAAAATTCTGCCAAAGTTACTATTAAAGAGACAGTCTCTCCCACAAAATTCGGGGAAGACAAAAATATTACAAAAGACTGTGTCTTTCAGAGAAGGGAAAGAAATGCCACCTTTCCCTGAAGCTATCTGTAATCATATTAATAGCTTACATGTATTGAGCACCGTGTAAGTACCTTTTCTGGATGTAAATCTTAAAATGACTCCTCAACGTGGCTACTATTCTAATCTCTATTTGAAGGATGAAGAAACTGAGGCTCAGAGAAGCTGAGCAACTTGCAACAGGGCACCCGGAGAACAGCACTCAGCCTGGAGTGAGAAGGTAAGGACAGGCATCTCAGGCACAGGAACCACCTTGATGAAGATGAAATGGGAAGTAGCACTCGTGAGGGAAACCAACAGCTGTCTGCTGTGATCACAGTATAAAGAGCTAGGTGGGGAGATGACGCTATAGGGTGGGGATGACATGCTAAGGGATCTGAAATGTATCCTGGAAGGAAAAGGAAGTGCTGCAGGTCTTAACAGGGCAGGTGATGGCACGGCGTTTTAACAGAACACTCTGGAAGTGGCTGGAAGATGAATGATGAAGACGAGATGCAAGAAGGCCAACTGGGAGGCTCCCGCAATAGGGCAGGTGACAGAGGCCGGGACGAGGACAACAGTAGGACAGAACGCAGGGAGGGCTCTGAGAAATATCTATGACATCAAGTAACAGGGGTATCCAGCAAGGGATGAACAAGTGACGGGGGAGTCTATAACTCCTGGGTTTTCTGGGAGGGGACTGGATGGTTAGTGATGCCATTAACTGAGACCATAACAGGGACAGAGTGGGGAGAAAATGGTGGATGTATTTAGAGTCATGACATCTAGCAGACACGGGGTGGGGGTCAGAACTGCAGCCTCTTCTTGCGAGACAGCAGCAAATCATGAGCATGGATGACACCATCCAAGAACTTGAGGGTCAGAAGGCCAAGAGTGCAAGTCTGGGGTCACCAAGGTTTAAGGGGTTGTGAAGGGGGAACCCATGAAAGAGCCTAAGAAAGTGTCAGAAAGGCAGGGAGAACAAGAGAACAGAAGTAGGAAGGCTGCATGGAATACTGTCAGATGGTAATTCCACTATGCACACTAGTGTGAAGGGCTGTAATCTGGGAGCCACTGAGAGCAGACTAGTTCATGGAGTGGGGGCAGAAGTGAGTTTCTTGCTCCTGCTGTGACTATTTCTCTCACCCAATTCCCAATGACATCCTCCACCTTTCCTTTCTCTCGACCTGGGCCTGGGCCTCCAATCGTAAAGGGAGGACGTGACCTGCCACTGTCTATACCAGCCTCTCAAAGCACATAGAAAATGCTTTCCTCGAAGGTTACCTTTGCAGCTTTAGTAAACGCAACCGCGTTGTAGTCTCCTCCCATTCGTAACACATCTTCAGTGCAATAGTAGAATTCAGAAAAGCCATAGAACTCGCTGTTCCGGAAGTGGATGGGGGGCTGGTAGACACCATTGAGGGAAGTCTGTGTCTCGTTTGTTTTGTTCATGAAAGGCTGGAGAGTCTCTCGGCACAGGTCGAAGTCTCCCGTTCCTCGCAGGTACATGGTCTGCCCATTTTGCTGGATTTCATCTTTAATGTCTAGGGGCAAGCAGGGGTCCAGGTATGGAGTGTCAGGAGCTAGACCTGTCTGCTTCCCCAGGAGCCTACAGGACAAAGAGAAACTTTGTCATGAGACCAACAGAAAACTGTGCCCAAAGAAGTGGCTCGGAGCCAGTGCCTCTCAAAATGTGTTTGGTGGAACACAGAGGGTTCTAGGATAATTAGGTGAGGGGAAGACACACCCGAGCCCCATTTGGAGATTATGAGACACGCTTCCATATGGCAGACACCTTCAGAGTCCAGTGAAACAACTACCTGGTCATGTGACCCAATGCCTTCCGTTCCTTGCACACAGCCTGGAGTCCCCACCCCTGAGTGCTCATGGTTCGTAAGCTCTGCCCACTCCTATGTTCACAGCTCCATTTTTGCCACTAGCACTTGCGATTTTTTATTATATAAAGATGAAATATGACTGAAAAAAAGGTAGCAAGTGAAAATGTATCCTGTGAAAACTAGGTTAGCCCTAACCGGTTTTGCTCAATGGATACAGCGTCGGCCTATGGACTGAAAGGTCCCAGGTTCGATTCTGGTCAAGGGCATGTACCTTGGTTGCGGGCACATCCCCAGTGGGGGGTGTGCAGGAGGCAGCTGATCGATGTTTCTCTCTCATCAATGTTTCTAACTCTCTATCCCTCTCCCTTCTTCTCTGTTAAAAAATCAATAAAATATATATATAAAAAAACAACAAAAAACAAAAAAACTAGGTTAGATGTCTTAGAAAAATATGATAAAGGCAAGTTGCCAGAAAACTGCTGTCAAATTAGGTGTTAATAAGATTTAAGAATAATTTAGAAAAAGCAATAAAAATCTAGACAGATTTGGTATCAAATTCTTCAAAAATGTCTTTAAGTTCCTGGTATTCTTTAAAGAAAGTTAAAATAATATCGAGCTGAGTGAGGGTAGTGTACACCTGAGAAATGATGGACATTGCCTTAAAACAACACTGATATTTTACTTGACTCCCCATTTCAGATATTTTTATCCATCCAAATGGCTTTTCTGTTCTATGGATTAATTTCAAATAAGTAATTGTTATATAGTTAAACTTTTAAAATAAATTTAAACTGATAGAGTGTTGCTTTTATTTGTTTTACATATTTTCTATACCAGAATTCTTCAGAAACTCATTTTAAAAAGTTTCACGGATGTGTTTAAAACCACTAACTTTGACTTCTAGATCATTTCTTTCTCTTGCATAACCTCCTTCACTATGGTCTTATCCACTAAATAACTGCACAGGCTGGTTTTCCAGAACATCACATAATTCAATTTAATCACCACTCTACCACACTTCCTGCAGGCTCCAGGACATGTGCCGTGGGGCTAGTGTTGAGTTTCCCAAGGGCCTGCAATCTAGAATGCATTACCCAGGCTCAAAACTACTAATATGCTAAGAGTGAAATTCTCCTCCATCAGGGGAGTGGGTCTGAGGGACAGCCAGCCTCCTTTGGAGCCTGGTGGGATGTCAGGCTGAAGGCAGGACCCTGGTATCCTTTCACTTCCTCTCTCACGCAGCTGACAGGCTTCTGCTGATGGAGGTCTCCCTGCTTTGCCTCAAATGTTTTCTAGGAGGACAGACCTGGATTTGAACATGCCTGCTGAGCAATGAAAGGTGCTTGCTTTACCTGTTCTTCTGGAACGTGTTGGCAAATATCTTGTCTTCATATCTCTGTCGAGCAGCATTGCCACCAAACCCAAGAAATGTGGCCACATAGACTCGGTACACATGCTCAGTCTGGTGAACATCACATCCCAGGTTAAATTCAGCCAGCAAGTTCTTAGCTACTTCTTCCTGACGACGTAAAGGTAACAAATGTTAATATTTTAAGCAATACAAAAACAATCACCTTCTTTAAAAAGAAGGATCTAAAAAATTCTCATTTAAATGCTTCTGTATTTCCTTTTAAGCGTCCCTCCTAATTCAATATGATAAGTCTGACTTAAGAGATTTCAGATGCAATGCCCATTTGTGCCCATTTGTGGAATTATTACAACTTTTTGAAAAAGTAAGTTAGTAACATAGTTCATTTCTGCTAAATCTGTTTAAGGAATCCTATGCTTTGGAAGTAATCCTAAACATTGAAAAGTCTCTGTACACAAATGTCCTTTGCAATTCTGGGACAGAAAAAGCTGGATGTCATCTAAATGTACGACTCCTAGGAAGGTTTATAATTTATGCTAATCAAGTTCATGGAGGAAGATACTTATGCGCTATTTAAAAAAGGGCACAAAACTGCATAAACAGTAAGATTATAACCATATTTTCAAAAACTATAAAAGGGAAAAAAGAATGAAAAGAAGTAAAGCCAAAATGATAACAATTTCTTCATATGATTCATCCATAGGACATTTTTAATACTGATTTGTATTTTTCCAAGCTTGCTTTATATATTTTTACTTTATTCTGAAGGGAATGACATGACTTTTTACCGAGTGTAAGTTTACAGAAGCATGTCTAGATAGGAAGTAGGAAACACTGATTGTAATACTTGAATTTACAAAGCACTCTTCTAAGGAGTTTAATAAATATATCATTTACTGGGCAAACACCAGGTGCCCAGCAATGTGTTAGATATATGCACTATGTCATTTAAACCTGATAACTCTATGTTAGAGGCACTTGCATTCATATTCATAGACGGAAACCAACTTAGAGAAGTTAAATTACTTGCATAAGGTCACACAACTAGTGAGGACAGGATGGCGATGCCGCCTAGGCTTCTTGTCCAGCACCAGTCTTTTTTAACTGACACTACGTTGCGTGAAAGTGGAGGAGACCCGGCTTTGGTATTAAATTACAGCAGAATGGAAACAGGGTGATAAAGACATGTAGCAACTCAGGAATGTATCTGGAAACCCTTCTGCTGCTCTCCCCACAAGGCCACCGGCCCTTGGAAAACTGCAGTGACAGAGAGCACTGAAGGGATGGAGAAAAGACAGTAAACCGAAGTTTAGGAACATAGAAGCAGTGAATACAAACCTCAGTCCTTTCTGGAAAAGTCGAAAGCTATCTGCACCGTTAAAAAAAAGTATTTTCCCTAATTATATCAAGAAATCTGATGCTATTTTAAGTTTTTCTAATCCCTGATGAGAAAAGAACTGAAAATAATATACAAAATTCAAGCATGTGATTGGCATGTATATCAAAGAAGAACTCCATGTAAGTTCAGAAAACAAACCAGCTGACTTCAATGACCAAACACAAACGGCTTAGGGGAGGTTTGCCTTGGCTTCCTCCTGTCTCCTTTGTCCTGGGTTGAGCAGAGGTACCTCAGCAAGCACAGTAAAGGCGTGTTCAGACTCAGAAAATAAAACAAAAATGGATGGAGACATGTTAAATGAAACCAAATCAAAAAGAAGGAAATTTGTACAGATAATAACCTGCTGTGAGGAGGCAAAGCTTACAGTTTTGGGGACTTCGTATGCTATCTGAGTGGACACGCCTCCCATGTCGAGAATACCGGCAGTTCTTTTCCGGAGAATGGCTTCACTGCTCTCACTTCCAGGAATGTTAACCTCCACGACTGCCTCATCATCTGGAAGCATGAGAAACACCCATGGGAACAGAGCAGATCCAGAGAACTGGGATCTTCACAGAGGCACCTTGTTTTCACGGCATGTTTCAAACATTTCTAGGCAAACCCAGCCTCCTCTTCACAACTAAAATCAAGCTGTGCGAAACAGCAACTCCTCTCATTCCACCTACACACACTTAACTGTGTCACAAAACTTAGCTCCTTTTTATCCTTTCACTACATAGAAAAAGCCACAATTTCCAGTTACATGCATTAGTTGGAAACATGATACTTACCATCTTCAATATGCTCAAATCGTCCGAGGACAAAATTAATGCCGATCCAAGCATACACACCTGTAGACATTGCACAGGGTAAAGATAAGAATAGTTTTTAAATACTTTGTATAACTCTGATCAATGCTGTCTGTGCAAACATCTCATTTATTTTACTCCCCGACAACCTGTGAAAACATCATCTGAAATAACACATTTCTACTATGTATTTTATCTTTTCCTAGTGGCTTTACAAGAAATCCCTAGTTTAAAATTTATAGTTTCATATCATTTACATAGGTTGAAAATATAACTCCCTAGAGCAGTGGTTCTCAACCTTCTGGCCCTTTAAATACAGTTCCTCATGTTGTGACCCAACCATAAAATTATTTTCGTTGCTACTTCATAACTGTAATGTTGCTACTGTTATGAATTGTAATGTAAATATCTGATATGCAGGATGGTCTTAGGCGACCCCTGTGAAAGGGACGTTCGACCGCCAAAGGGGTCGCGACCCACAGGTTGAGAACCACTGCCATAGAGGCGAAGTTTCCTTAGAAATTTATAGGTTGTTTTCAAATACTGGAGTTTTTATTTTTTATGAAGTTAAACCTATCAGTTGCAAGGTTTACAAACAAGTTAACTTTGACTCTTCCGTGTCCTTTATCCCTTACTTTCACTCATTTGCAACACCTGATTCTCTTTTTACAACATTTCCTATATCCAATATCTTTACCCATTTTCATTATCATCGTAGTTAAGCTGTTACAGAGATCCAATCTTCCTACCCCTACTCTTCCTCTCCAACCCACTCTATTCTCTGCTACTGAACTGATCTACAGAACAAAGTCCACATTTCACAGCTGAACACTTCAAGACCTGTCCAATATTTTTAATTGAATAAATTGGACATGTAACATTCTGTAAGTATGATGTACAGTGTGTTACTTTGATACATTTATATACTGTAATATATTGCCCTAACAGTGAAATTTATATTACATAATCATAGTATAATTTTATTATCTTCATTATGCAGTTGAATTTAAACCTGGTATTAAGTTGACCTGCACAATTCAAACCCTCAATGTTAAAGGATCAACTGTACTGTGCATTAGATCTCTATGGCTCATTTACTAAACACCAACAATCTACCCTCAACCCCCATTCTCTGGTAACAACCATTTTACTCTTTTACAGGTTTGACTTTTTCAGATTCCAAAAATAAGTAATATTATACAGCACTTGTCTTCCCATGTCTGACTTATCTAGCTTAATATAATGTGCTCAAGGTCCATCCATGTTGTTGCAAATGACAGGATATCCTTCTCATGGCAGAATATTTTTTATCCATTGATTGTTGATGGGCACTTGGGTTGTTTCTGTATCTTGGCTATCGTGAACAATGCTGTGATAAACATAAGAGTGCATATATCTTGTCAAAGTCCTTTTTCATTTCTTTTGGGAATAAAATATCTAGAAATGGAATTGCTGGATTGTACGGTAGACCCATTGTTAATTTTTTGAGAAACCTCCATATTGCTTTCCATAGTGATTAGAACAATTAACATTCCCACTAACAATGTACAGTATAAGGGTTTCCTTTTCAACACATCCTCACCAGCACTTGTTCTCTCATCTTGTTGACAGCCATTCCACAATGGGTGTGAGGTGATATCTCATTGTGGGTTTTTAAAATTTTTATTTCATTTTTTCCATCACCATTTTCATTGTGCTTGTAATTTGCATTTCCCTGATGACTAATAACATTGAGCATCTTTTTATGCTCCTGTTGGCCACTTTGATGTCATCTTTGAAAATGTGTTTCACTCTTCTGACCATTTTTCAACTGTATTGTTTTTTGTTGTTGTTGTTAAGTTGTATGAGTTCATTTTATATTCTGGACATTAACTGTTATCTGATATAATGCTTGCAAAAATTTATTTCCATTCTGTGGGTTTTCATTCTAATTGTTTCTTTTGCTGTGAAGAAACTTTTGAGTTTGATGTAGTCCCATTTGTTGATTTTTGCTTTTTATGTTTGTGCTTTTAGTGTCATGTCCAAAAAATCATTGCCATCATGAATACTGATGAGCTTCTTCCCTAAGTTTTCCTCTAGACATTTTATGGTATTAGGTCTTACATTTAAGTCTTTGATCCATTTTGAGTTAAATTTTGTGAGTGGTATAGACAGGGGTACAACTTCATTTTTCTGCATGTGTTTCTCCAGTTTTCCCAGCACCACTTGTTAAAGAGACTATCCTCCCTGCACTGGGTGTTATTTCCCTTATTAGCTGACTGTCTAAAGCAGGGATTTACTTTTGGGCTGTTTCCCTGGTTGATGTGTCTATTGTGACTGTACCATATTGTTTTTATTACTATGGCTTTGTAGTAGTTTGAAATACAGAAGTGTAATACCTCCAGCTCTGTTCTTTTATTCTCAGGATTGCTTTGGCTATTCAGGGTCTTTTATAGTTCCATACACATTTAAGAACTGTCCTATTTCTGTGAAGAATGCCTTTGGTATTTTCATGGGGACTATGTTGAATCTGTAGATGGCTTAGGGTAGTACGGACATTTAAAAAATATAAATTATTCTGATCCACGAACAAACACATACTGTCTTTCCATTTGTTTTTTTTTTTTATTTCTTTCAGCAAAGTCTTATAGTTTTCATTGTACAGGTCTTTCACTTTCTTGGTTAAATTTATTCCTGAGTATTTTTGCTTTTGATGCTATTATTTCTTTTTCAGATGCTTCATCATTAAAGGAATACAACTGATTTCCGTGTATTGTGTATCTTGCCACTGTACAGAAAATGTTGACTCAATGATTAGTCAATTTCTTGAATGATTCTCTGGGATTTTCTATATATATCATCAGCAAATAGTGACAATTATACCTTTTCCTTTATAATTTGGATGCTTTTTATTACTTTGTCTTACCTAATTGCTCTGGCTAGGCTTCCAGTACTATCTATAATAATAAAATATGCTAATATGCTACTTAGACCAGACAGCTATATGACCTGGACGACCTTCTGGACGAGGGCAGCTGCCTCAGCTGCAAGGGCTGAGCCCCTTGCACAAATTTCATCCATCGGGCCTCTAGTATTGTATAAGAGTGATAAGAGCGGGCATCCTTACCTTGTTCTTGATCTTAGAGGAAATACATTAATTTTTCCCCATTGACTATAATGCCAGCTATGGGTTTGTCATATATGGCCTTTATTATATTGAGGTATACCCAATCTATTAAGGGTTTTTCATAAACAAATGCTGTAATTTACCAAATGCTTTTCCTGTGTCTACTGAGATAATCATGCTATTTTCATCTTCCATTTTATTAAAGTATTAAGTACTTATTGATTTGCATATGTTGAATCCTTGTTGTCTCGGGAATAAATCCCAGTTGGTCATGGGGCATAATGTGCTCTTGATACTGGTTTGCTAATATTTTGTTGAGAATTTTTGCATCTATATTCATCAGGATATTGGTCTCCAGTTTTCTTTTCTTGTATCCTTATCTGGTTTTGTCAAGGTAATGCTTCATAGAGTGAGCTTTGGAGTGTTCTCTTGTCCTTGATATTTTGGGAGGAGTTTGATGAGGGTTGGTGTTAACTCTTTAAATGTTTGGTAGAATTCTCAGCCATTTGACCCTGGGGTTTTCTGTGTTGGGAGTTGATTACTGATTCAATCTCTTTACTCGTTATTGGTTGTTCATATTGTTTATTTCATACTGATTCAGTTTTGGTAGGTTATGTTTCCAGTATATCCATTTCTTCTTTTGTTGGTATGTAATTGTTCATAATAGTTTCTTTTGATTCTATGCATTTCTGTAGTACCAGTTTTGTTATCTTTTTTATTCTCTGGTGCCTATTTCATTTATTTCTGCTCTGATCTTTATTATTTCCTTCATTCTACTAACTTTGGGCTTGATTTTTCTAGTTCCTTGAAGTGTAAAGTTAGGTTGTTTATTTGAGGTCTTTCAAATTTCTTAATATATGTGTTTATTGCTATAAACTTTCCCTTCAGAACTGTTTTTGCTATATCCCAGGATATCTGATATGTTGTATTCCCATTTTTATTTGTTTCAAGACAGTTATTTCCCTTTTGATTTCTTTGATCCATTATTGTTTGGAATGTTGTTTCGTTTCCATATATTTGTAGATTTTTCTCACTTTCCTCTTGTTGACTTTTAACTTTATACCACTGTGGTCAGAAAAGATAGTTGGTATGGCTTCAATCTTCTTAAAATTTGCTAAAATTCCGATAATCTATTCTAGAGAATGTTCCATGTGCACTTGAGAAGAATATGTAGTCGGCTGTTGTTGCCTGGATTGTTCTGTAGATGTCTGTTAGGTAAATTGGTTCTAATATGTGGTTCAATTCCAACATTTTCTTGATTTTCTGTCAGAACAGTCTGTGATTGCTGATAGTGTGGTATTGAAGTCCACTGTATTATTGTATTATTACCTATTTTTTCCTTAAGATCTGCTAATATTTGCTTAATATATTTTGGTGCTCAGGCGCTGGGAGCATAAATAGGATGTCCCAAAAAATATATACACACATTTTGAATAACTATAAAGGCAGTGTTTATTAAAATACATTTCATTTTCAAAACTGACCTATTGGCTATTGAAGTGTGCATACATTTTTGGCGGACACCCTGTATATTTATGTCATAGCTTCTTGATGTATTGATCCGTTTATCATTATATAATGACCTTCTTTGTCTCTTCTTACCTTTTGTCTTGAAGTCTATTTTGTCCAATGTAAATATGGCTACACCTGCCTTTTTAAAGTTTCTATTTGCTAGGAACACTATCTTCCTTTAACTTTGAACCTGTGTGTCTTTAGAGCTGAAGCAAGTCTAAAGTTTCAGCTCTATAGGTAGCATATAGTTGGGTCTTCTTTATTTTTTAATACATCTAATCACTCTGTGCTTTTTGGTTGGTGAGTTCAAACTATTTTCATTTAAGATGATTACTGATTGGTAAGGATTTACTATTGCCATTTTATCTTTTG
The DNA here is from genome assembly GCF_000147115.1 of Myotis lucifugus. Lineage (NCBI taxonomy): Eukaryota > Metazoa > Chordata > Mammalia > Chiroptera > Vespertilionidae > Myotis > Myotis lucifugus. The sequence goes on from NW_005871376.1 coordinate 1,143,183, forward strand.
CCTTCTGGTTATTTTGTCTTCCTGTTATTTCTTTATCCTTGTTTCTGTTCACCTTTGTAAGTTAGTAGTTTTCATGCTTATTTGCTCATTCTTCCATTTGTTTGTTGTTGTTTTTTTTGTATCTCTTCTCTAGATTTTTGCTTTGTGGTTACCATAAGGTTTACATAAAACAGCTCATAAATAAAAGTATTTTTGGCTGATAACAAATTTATCTTCATTTGCCTATAAGGGTTCCATCTTTTTACCCTTCCCCTTTTATATTTTTCAAGCCACCAATTATCTTTTTATGCTGTGATTTTGTTACTAAGTTGTAGTAGTTATTTTTAATGCTTTCCTATAATGGTTATGCTATAATTGTTTGACATACTATTCTAAAAAGTTAGTTTCTAATATTGTCTATCATCTTAATCAGAGTTTTGTGTACTTCTGTCTTTTCATTTCAGCTTGAAGAGCTTTCAATATTTTTCCTAAGGCCGATCTAGTGGCTGGTGAACTCTCTCAGCTTTTGTTTGTCTGGGAAAGCCTCAGTTTCTCCTTCATATCTGAAGGAGAACTTTGCCAGATAGAATAATCTTGACAGGCAATTTTTATCTCTCAGGACTTTGAAATTGTCATCCACTCTTTGTTGGCCTATAGTTTCTGCCGGGAAATATGCTGATAGCTCAATGGGGGTTCCTTTGTAGGTTACTGTCTACCCCGCACCTCGCCCCCCCCCGATGTCTTTACAATTCTTTTCTGACAGTTTCAATATAATGCATCTTGGAGAAGGACTTTTTGTGTGTTGAGATAATAAGTGTTTTACTAGATATGTACATTCAGTTCATTCCCCAGGTTTGGGAAGTTCTCAGTTATTTATTTAAATACACTCTGCTCCTTTCTGCCTTTCCTCTGGTATACCCATTAATCTTATATTGGCTCTTCTAATGGAATCTATAGTTCTTGTAGGATTTCCTCACTTTTGAAAAATCCTTGGTTCTCTCTCCTCTTCCACCTGAAACATCTTTATATTCCTATCCTTGAGCTCATTTATTCTCTCTTCCATCTGATACGCTTTTCCCTCCAATACTTTATCTCATTTACTGAGTTCTTCAGCTCCAGAATTTCTTTTTTTAGAATTTCAGTCTCTTTTGTAAAGTACTCCTGTTCATTAATTTTATTCCTGAGTTCATTTCATTGCCTTTCTGAGTATTCCTGTAGCTTGCTGAATTTCTTCATAACAGCTTTTTTGAATTCTTTATCAATTAGATCACAATAGTCCATGTCTTTGTGTTCAGTTATTAGAAAATTATCATTTTCTTTTTGTGATAATATATTACAGTGATTATGGTGTTTGATGAAAGTGCCTCTGCTGAGCATTTCAAGTAGTGAATACATTTCTTATCTAGGTAAAGCTTGGTTTATTTTGAGTCTAACAATTCAACAAGTTCCTAAGTAGAGTACTTTCTTTTATTTTCCAGAAGGTGGCACTATAGCACAAGTTTTTGGTTTCTCTTACTGGAGCTCGGTAGGTTGGCTGCATGTTCATAAAAAAAAAAGTTGATGGAGGGGGATTGAGGGGTAAGAGTGGCCACTGAGTTAGGGGAAGTATGTGCTTAGCACTTGATGGTTTGGGTGTGTCCACAGAACAGAGAGGGGTATCCTCGAGTGAGGGGTGTCCCAGATATCCATGGGTGTTCTCTTTGCCTTTTCCCTTCCCCAGTCATTGTGATGTCTTCTCAGAGACAACAGGTTCCTCCAGCTGCAGCACACACAGCCAGATAGACCCTCACTCAGCATCTTCATCCTCCACCTCCTCTACCAGAAAGGTTGTCCTGGCCTGCTGCACCCCCCCTGCCACTACTCGCCTGGCTCCACAGCCTCCTCTAGGATTCAATCCACCCACTTTCTGGTAGACAGATGAATAGATCTTTCAGGTACCCTCAGGTGCTATGCAGAGGTGCTGTGTGTGTGTGTGTGTTTGTGTTGTTTTAAATGTCTAATTATAAATTAAAGGGGAGAGAAAGAAGGAATGATTCACGCTGCCATGATGATGATGTCACCAAGACCTGTCCAACTTTTTCTATTATTAACACCTTCAAAAGGGCCATAATGCAGTCAAACTAAAATATTTTTGTTCCTCCATCTATAGTGCAGCTTTTTCGACCTGTGTTGACTCAAACAATTTCTTCTGCCTGGAATGTGCCCTCTCAGAGCCCTACCTATGCCATGCTTTGGCATGCTATAACTACCTCATTAGTTCAAATGCCATTTTATCCATGATGCCCTTAGCTAGAAATAAAAAGTCTTCTTCTTTCAAATTCCCATGATCTTTTTTCCTTACCTTCCTTAAGGTATCTAAAACTGTAACTCATTTAGCAGTTAACTGTGTACCTCTCTTGCTTGTAAACATAACAATGGCAATGTCCATATTTCACCCAATTCTGTATTCTCTACAGTGTCTTTCATAGAGGAGGCATTTGCTAAAATGATAGATGACTTTAAAATAAATGTTTTTTATTTCCATTTCTAATAAGCTATTAATCAAATAATGTCACTGACTTGTCATTTAATTTACAAAGAAATCATTTCTTTGAAAACAGAACTAATATTTTCTCAGTGTATCAAAGTCAAGAATAATTTTCCCTTCCTAGAGAGAAAATCAATAAAAGGCTCCAATAGCTCAGTAATTATTGTAATTCCAGAAAGCTGTATATCTTAGGCAAGGAGCACAAAACTTTTCTATCAAAAGGAGTTTAAAATTCATTTCCTACATGTGGTGAAAATAAATTATTTTTGCAATGGCTTAATGTTTGGATAATAAAGGTCAGCTATGTAAGAAACGAATTTAAACATTTAAAAATTATAATATTTCAAAGCTATGGTTTTCCAAATTTTAAGATATTAGGAGTAACGTAATAAAGTATACACAGTGGGAAATGGAGGATTTAAAGCAAGTTTCCTAAATTTCAAAGTGAAGACCAATATACCAACCTTCCTGTTTCCCTGAAATTACTTCTGCATGAGAGTCAGAAAACAGAAAGTCAAAATGCACAGGGATATCAGTCAGAAGGTCTTCCAAGATGGCTTTTTGCTGGCTGTAAGACAATCCAAAATTGTACATATAAAAACATGACATACTGAATTTTTGTTTTTAAAAAGGACCCCCCCCCACCCCCATACACACACTATTGCTCTGGTATATCCTATATAGTTTAAAACCAAAGCAATTCATTGAAAAGATTGTTTATTTTAGGAATGAATTTTCAAGTGGAACAATGAATGAATTTTCACATGTGTATATTATGTGATTCTTAAATATAAAACTACAAATCCTTAAACTAATAATATAGAAAATCAATTTTTCAAATGACAACTCTATAGTTTACTATTTACAGTCATAAACAAATATATTAAAAGATAGTGAGTTCTAGCTAGGAAATAGTTCTGGCACTATTCTATATTTCAAAAAAGAAATTTAAATGTCTTCCTTTTGGTGATGATGATGGAAGGGGAGGAAAAGGAAGAGGAAAAGCAACAGGAGGGAAATGAGGAGGAAAATATACCATCATCACCACCACCACCACAGGCCTGGACTGCTCTCACCTTTCAGGAAGGACCCTCATGCCAGCTGTGCAAAGAATGTAGAGAGGGGTTTCTTTGTGTTTTGCCCGTGGCACATGCTCTGCAGCAAAGTTGAGGAGCGGAGAAATGTAATCACTGACTTTCTCTGGAGAGGTAGCAAATTCTGAAATGCCTACAGAAAAAGGACACCTCTGTTAACAAGCAGATATTTCAGCTAGTAAGTTATACTTCTTCAATGTGGCTAATTTGAGAGAAATTCAAGCTATACACCATACTTTCCTTGTTTTTTCCTATCCCTCTGGCAACACCTTTCAGTTTCTCTTCCTCAAATGATGGTACCAAACGTTCAGTCCCACATCCTCTTGTTCTTACTCATCAAAAATCACAGACCTAACTGAGCATCATATGTGTCAAACACTTGGAGTTGATTGCCCTTGGGAAAGAGCTCCCACTTCCCTCACTCTCATGGTTGGCATCACCATCAGATTTCTCCTATCAGATCTCTTCTCCAATCTGCAGATCAGTGTGTGGTTACTGCCCAATGAACAAGGCTCACCACCCGCTCACAACCCAAATCTGGACTCAACAATAAACCTGCTCTTTCTGCCTGTAACCCGCCTCAGTGACCACTATCACTAGCCATCCAGTGGCCCAAGCTGATATCCTAAATAAAATATCTCTCCCTCATTCCAACATGTATTGTGGGTTTCATCCATTGCCTCTCCTTGGTTCCTCTCACATTTTTTTACTTCTCTTCATCTTTTCTGAATACCCCCACCCTCTGCCAGCCTACACATCCTACTGCCCAGTCTTGAAATTCCCCGACCATTCCCTATGCAAAAGGGGTCTCTTTCTGGCTTAAAATCCTTTGGGCTCCTCAATGCCCTCCAGATAAAGCTTAACTCTAGAATGGCATCATAACCTGCTCTGCATACTCACCCGTCCTGTCTCTTCCCACATTCCTTCCATTTGGCTTCAACTATATTGAATAAAATTTCTACATCATACTCTGGCTTTATGGCCACTGTACCCCCACCAGGAATAGCCTTCTCTTTGCCTCCCTGCCCACTTCCCACTTCTTTTCACCTGGCTAACTCCTCCTCATCCAGAGCTACTTCCTCTATGGAAGTCTTCACCAGCAGATCCCTGAAGATGAGCTCTCTTTACAGTCTATGCTTACCTTTACCTCTAGTCGAAGCATTCATTACCTTATCAAAATTACCTACTTATTAACTTGCTTGTCTCATTTCAACTGGAAGTTTCTCAAGGGCACAAACTGTGTCTTGTTCAAATTTATATTCTTAGCACTAACAGTGTCTAGAAAATAGTAGGTGCTCAGCAAATATTTGCTGAATGAATACATAAGTAGTGAATATTCCTGTCACTGAGCCTACAATACTAAAGATGAGGGGAATTTTAGAAGTCCAAAAATTCCTTACTTCACAGACTAGGAATTTGTGGACCCAGACAGATAAGTGTTGCTGTAATGCTGTAGATGAGAGACCATGCTTCCAGATACAGAAGAGCTATAAAAAGGTTCTTGATGGTCTACTTCAAGCTATAACAAGTGCTATATAGTTTGTTTTTTAAAATCCTGGTGAATTTTTCAATTGATCAATATTACATTAACCCTGAAAATGTTTCTAGATTAGGAATACACAAAAATTTCAGGGGTGGAAAATAGAAAAGTAAAAATTAAAAGTCATCCACTAAGACTTAGAGAAAAAATGATCTTTGTTAACAAAAATGTACTCTGATTCAAAATAATGCTTGCAACAAGATCTCAAATTAAGTTCCCTCTCTTTTTTATTTCTTTTTTAAAAATATATATTTTATTGATTTTTTTACAGAGAGGAAGGGAGAGGGATAGAGAGTTAGAAACATCGATGAGAGAGAAACATCAGTCAGCTGCCTCCTGCACACTCCCCACTGGGGATGTGCCCGCAACCAAGGTACATGCTCTTGACAGGAATCGAACCCGGGACCCTTGAGTCCGCAGGCCGATGCTCTATCCACTGAGCCAAACCGGTTAGGGCTAAGTTCCCTCTCTTTATTCTGAAAAATGAAGTAGAGATTTTGAATTTTCTGAGCACTATGCTGGTGCCAATGCCTAAACATCAAGGGACAATAACTTGTTGAGGGTTGCCTACAGAAGGAAGTGGGGCCTGAATTATTCAATGGAGAATGAGTAGGACTCAAGGGGTCTACAGTATATGTAATTACCATTTTATGAGGACAGATATTCTATTATGTTACAATTGAAGGTCCCTCCCTGGCCAGGTAGCTCAGCTAGTTAGAACCTCGTCCCGGTACACCAAGGTTGCAGGTCCAATCCCTGGTCAGGATACATATAAGAAGCAACCAATGAATGCATAAATACTAGTAAGTGGAACAATAAACCAATGTCTATCTGTCTGTCTCTCTCTCTCAAATCAATAAATAAAAAGTTAAAAACAAAGCTGAAGCTCCTTTTCACTTGTTTTTGAAATAGGAGATGATTATGATAATTATTTTTATCAACATTCAATATATTTTAAAAATAAATTCCTTGGGTTGTTTGGGTTTAATATTTTACGATCTAACATAATTGACAAGATGAAATTAAAGTAGTGAATCTCTAGTGTCTTTGGTTCACTGTTTTAAATCAGTGATTATCAACTATCAAGACATAAAATACCTATTTCAAGGTCCTGACACCTTCCATTCCTAATGTTATTGAAGAAGTGTGCTGCCTGTGCAAATTATATAGATAACAACAACAAAAAAGGTTGAGAATTACTTATGTAAATTATCTAACAGGGAAGGCACATCTCAATTTTTCTATAACTCACTGACTTAGAAATTGTATGTCTTTAAAAACCGGACATATTCCTGGCCGGTATCCTCAGTGGTTAGAGCGTTGGCCCATGAACTGAAGGGTCTCTCTCGAGTTTGACTGCTGGGCAAGGGCATGTACCTGGGTTACAGGTTTGATTCCTGGCCTTGGTTGGGGTGCGTGCAGCAACCAATTGATGTGTCTCTCAGTGTTTCCCCCACTCCCCACTCCCTTCTCTTAAAAAAACCCCCACAAAATAATGGAAAAATTATCCTTGGGTGAGGAATTATAAAAACAAAAACTGGACATAATGAAATCCAGCTCTTCTAAGTTTTATGGTCATCCTTATTAAATAATCTAGATAATTAGAAATACACTGGGGCAGGAATTTTTAAAATGACAAACATATACCAATGTATTATTTTGAGTACATATTTTTATGAGTTATCTGAAATTGCCTTGTCATTAGGAGCGAGACCAATGGCTACCGAATAGGAAAAAAGAAATCCTTCCACAATTAATGTCAATTAGCAAACATTTGAGTAGACACCATGAATAAGGTAAATGCTGCAGAAGACTTAAGAAAGACATGGTGTTTGGATATTTTATTAAGGTGTTAGTCGCCTTATGCAAGAAGGATAGAAAAAAATAAAGGAAGTGAAAAAAGTAAAACAAGGAGAACAACTGGGTCCTGCTATGAGAGAAAAGGAAAAATGTGAAACATCACAGAGAATGAAAGGACAGAACCTGGATATCAGTCAGATATTTATCACTTACATACCTGGTTTTATTTTCATAACCACTGGCTTTCGGTTTTTATCCCTCATTTGTCTGATATCCAACAGGTCATGAGGATTGCCATTATGCCTGGGCCAGCAATAGACAAATATTCGAGACCCACTGCTACCACAGTCCACCACGATACCATAGTTCACATTGGGGTTATTGGTATCTGTAGCTTCAATGTCAGTAACTCGTGCCAAGTACCTAGTTTAGAACAACAAACATATACTTTTGAGACAGAGAGTATCATTCTAAACCTAAAGGAGCAAGTGCAATAAACAAACACCAAGTCGGTGATTTCTAAGTGCAGTGACACCAATATAACATTTTTACAACTGCCAAATGATCAAAGGAAAACAAAACAAGTGACAGTGAAAAAGATAATCTAAATCAGATACACTCATTATTCCTTTAAAGAAGTTCAAACAAGTTCTGAAAAGTAAAATTACTTCCCAACTATCAATATTAACTGAAAAATCAGCTTAAAAGATATCACAGAAGCTTATGTTAAATCCTCTTATGAGGAGGATTTGGTGGTTAATGATTAAACAGTTTCAGAAAGTTTAATTTTTCATGCCATGCTGTATTCAGTACAGCATCTGTTTCCTACAGCTACAGGCTCCTTAAATGCCACCTAATCCCAAAGTCTTGAAGCCATGAAATGAAGGTATGGCATCCCATCTAGAAAATAAATGGTTTGTATTCTCTTACCTTTGAAACTTTTTGTCTCTGGATAGTCGCCCATATTTATTTCGGATTATGACAACAGAAAAGTATAAAAGTGAAACAGCAGCAGCCAGAATACTAATAACAACAATTTGGCGTAAATTGGTATTCAAAATTCGAGGACATCCCACTGGAGAGATGCTAAAATGCCAGGAAGCAGGAAAAAGACAGGAGATGCCAAGTCTGAAATTCCAAAAAAACCAAAACAAAACAGATTTTAAAGCAATCTGCTCCAAAGAGGACTCCCTTCACCTAAACTGATCCAAAACAAGACATTCAGTTTGAGCTGCCCTGACTTCCCTGATAGGCATCTGTATACCAGCACCTTCCATATTACTACTTTGCTACATAACTCATTACAGTCATGTGCTGCATAAAGATGTTCCAGTCAATGACGAACTGCATATATGACAGTGGTCCCATAAGATGATAATGAAGCTGAAAGATTCCCATCACCTAATGACGACATAGTGCAATAACACATTACTCATGTTTGTGGTGATGCTGGTGTAAACAAACCTACTGTGCTGCCAATCGTATAAAAGTGAAGCACATACATTTGTGCACAGTACATAATACTTGATAATGATAAGAAATGACTGTTACTGGTTTATGTATTTACATACTATATTTTTTATCATTACTTTAGAGAGTACTTCCTACTTATAAAAAAGGTTTGCTGTAAAACAGTATCTCATGTTATGCAGACAGCAGCCTCATATATCTCCTGCTTACCGCATCTCTTGAATGCATCATCTTATCTTGTGCTTGATTTAATCTTGTGTTGTTTTGTACAGTGACATACAGGCTTGTAGTCTAGGAGCAACAGGACAGGTATATAGTAGGACATACCATGTAGGCCTGTGTAAGTGCACTCTGTGATTGCACAATGATGAAATTGCCTAACGATGCATTTCTCAGATAGTATCCTTGTCACTAAGCGGTTAATGACTGTATTATAAAATTATATGAATGAGAATTAATATTGATGGTTATGACACTTGTGTTTTCCCCCCTTTCTTGAGAGAATTATGCAGATTATCTGTACCCTGCTTTGTTCCAAAAAACTAGAGACAGCTTACAAGAATAAGTTCAATAACATAAATAAATCTAAAACGCAATCAGGTTTAAGGATGATGAAACCAAAAGACAATTTAGTACATAGGAATGCATGTAATAAGGTAGGTCTTAAACAGTGGCTGAGCATCCTTATGGCCAATAATGTTGCCAATTAGATTACAAAAATATAAATATCTTAAAAGGAGTAAGATTTTCCTAACACTGAATTCCAAGGCAAATCTCTCCCTGAAGATTAAGTGAGAAAATGATATCTTTAAAAACATCCCCATAACAAAGTCAATAAATGAGCTATGTATGTCCTGTGTTTTTGGAAATATTCCTGAAACATTTTTGCAAATAAACACTTCTCAGTTTATGTCAGGAATGAAAGGCTTCATTAGGCTTAAAAAAAAACTTTCTAACTTTAGGATAAATTTTATTGTTTTCCAATTAATTTCTACACTCTCCCCTCTAAAGAGTGCTTCATGGACTCACAGAAGAGTAAGGTATCCTACTAACCCAATGGAAATTTCCATTTGTAGTTTCTAGCCTGCATGAAGGTTCTTGGGCCAGTCCATGGAGTTTATCATCCCCTCCGAGGCTGAGACAGTTATCCTGTGCTTAATACAACCCGTTGCAGATTCCAGCACAACATGCCCTTTATGATAAACTACATTAACTCCTGCAGAATCCACCTGGCATTATCACTTTCTTTCTGTGACAGGTGCCCATGGGGCCCTGAAAGAACAACGGTATAAAACAGAAGTGCAGCACAATTTTGAATACTTTTCACTTAGGATTTATATCCTCCTCCCCCTCAAAATCTGTTTCTGTGGCACCAAAAATCTCGGGCTTCCACTGCAGTGATTAGACACCATCACTCACCTGCCCATGCTGACAGGTCAGAGGTCAGGTAATGTTCTGGGAGTTAGTCTTCAACCACTATTACAGCAACAACGAGGTCCTCCCAGAATGAGAACCCTCCTGTTTCAGGAAGTAAGAAAAATCACCAATATAGCATAATCCAAGAAACGTCAATGTTCACTATCAACTGTATGTTTAAATCCCACCACACATAATCTGGTACATGATCTGTGCACTGAAGCTGTTAAGAAGGGTTTATTCTGAGCGTGTAGCTTCTGCATTAGCACTAATCTAGTTCCTGTCTATCTTTCTGGTCTTATCCCCTGACAGATAGACGGATATGTACCCTATGCTCCAGCCATCTTAAACACAAGCTGCAAGTCACTGAAATGTCCTGCATTTCTCTGCATTTGTAGAATGACTTTTTGGGGCCCAATGTAATCCTAGTGACACAAGTCAAGCATGATTCCTCTGTGAGGACTTCCCCAATCCTCATATCCCCAGAGTATTTGCTCATCACAGCAGTGGGCTGCAGTATTAGACTTGTGGCTGGCTGACTTTCTCATCACAGGGCAAGCCCCTTAGCAGGGACAGCCACTATTCTTCTGTTTCTCCAGTGACCAATGCCTATCACACAAGTGAAGAACAACCATTGTTTGTGTCACGGATGGCTGGGAATGGGAAATGCAAAGATGAATCAGACATGGATCCAGTCCTTAAATTTCTAATGCAGGAGAGGGGAAACCACGCCCCCCCCCCCCCAACCCCATACACAGTGTTAGTAAGGCCTACCTGACAAAGTTAAAAATCACTTTAATTAGTTCAGGTTTTAATAGGTGTCCACATTGTACCATAGACCCAAAACTTAGGACAAACAATATTAATGGTTTAAAATTTTACACAAAAAAGGGAAAAATATGTCAATTACCTAGGTGTTTAAATGAATTTTACTATTTTTGTAAAATAGCTACCTTTTAGCATTTGACTATAGTGAAATTACTACAATATACCTTTATTAGAATTCCAGTGGCTCAAAGATCTCAATATTTTAAACATCCATTAAAATGTAAGATTACATAATCTTGGAATGGGTAAGGCTTTTCTACAATATCAATGTCTTAAACCATGAATGAAAGAAAATACATCTACACATGAGTTTAAGACTTCTGTATGTTTAAAAATAAAAAATCCATTCCCAAACACATAAGGCTTGGGAAAATTACTTATACCATACATGACAAAAGGTAAATATCCCTTACATATAAAAAGTTCATAACATAAATACATAAGAGAAATACAGGAACAAGTGAACAAGGATAATTGGAAATTAATGAACTAAGAAATACAAATGGTTGATAAAAATAACTTCTTTAGTATTTAGATAAATATAAATAAAAACCAAAACTTTACCACTATCAGATTGACAAAAATTAACATCTAAGGATACTTTACTAACAAAGGGGAGCGAGAAACGTCATGAATGCTGCTGGGGAGAACTAAAAAGGTACTAACCTTCTGAGGGCATACTGGTTAACAGATATGGCAATTTTTAATATGCTTACCCTCTGCACAACCCATCACACATCCAGAAATTCATACTTAGAAAACAACAGGGTAAAACTATGTACCCATCATAGTATTGTGCATAATAGCAAAACATTGTTTCTAAACTAATGTGTATTACAGGGAGTGGGTTAAGTTAAACATGGTCCATTTATGAAACAGAATACAATGTGACTATTAAAGGTGATCGTGCAGATCCATATTTATTGTCATGGAAAAGATGTCCATGGTATTTCAGTGAAAAAAACACACCATGCATAAGAGAGGGCAAAATGTTAACAGTGGTTAGTTAATTCTGAGTAGTGAGAAATGGATCATCTTTATTTTTTTCCTTAGGCTTAACTATAGTTTTAAAAGGGCACATATTAATTTTATCATAAAAAAAAACCAACAGAACTATTTAAACAAGCTACCTTTGACTGATATCTTCTGTTTCCAGCATCAAATCCTCTTCTGGGTAGATCAAGAAAGCCTAGCTTAAAAACTCTTCATGACACAGGAATTCTGATCAAAACATTTTTTTGTGATAGTTGAACTAAAGAAAAAAAAAAAAAAAGAATGCTTTAGTTAACAGCCTAAAGTCAAGGTCCTTGGGGGAAGGAAGGCCTTGAATGATTCAATGATGCGTACCATAAAGGGCACTCGGGAATAACAAACCTGACTCCAGTTTCAAGGAGTTTGCAGACTGGTTACAGAGATAATACTAGCACCCAGGAAATAATTAAGAGTACAACAGAAGGCAAAGTTAAATTATTCAGACTAACAGAGTTCAGAGAAGACCACAAGGAAGGCTGGTAAACAGGAACCACTTCCTGAGTCAGAGGCCAACTTTGGATGGGGGAGAATAGAGAATACATTTTTAGCATGATCGTAGCAAATTTAGTAAATGTTATTTAATCTAGTGTTTGTCTTAGGACTTATTTTCGAGATGTGAGGATTTTTTAAAAAAGGATAAATAGGTATTTTTCTATGTTATAAAACTTGTGTTTAAAGACAAAAAGAAAATAGGACAGCTTATAAGTTGCTGATGTAATTACTATTATTTAGGACAAAAGTATGGCTGAATATTACCCAGCAATCAACAATATGGTAAGTTGATCTTAACATGTAAACTCCCATTGTTTTTGCAGCTAAGAATCTTGGCACCACAGTTTAGGGAGGCAAAGTCTTACTAATTCTCTATGTAATAAAAGCCTAATATACTAAGTGTCTGGTCAACCAGTTGGCCATTGAATCAATCAAAACGTAATATGCTAATGATATGCTAAGGCCCCTCAACCACAAGGTATGACGTGCACTGACCACTAGGGGGCAGTCGACTGGTTGACCAGTCGCTATGATGTGCACTGACCACCAGGGGGGCAGATGCTCGGACCAGTAGGTTAGCTTGCTGCTGGGGTCCGGCTGCTCGGACCAGTAGGTTAGCTTGCTGCTGGGGTCCGGCTGATCGGGACTGAGTGCCCTGGAGCCCTCTTACGGTCCCTCCCCGACTGGCCAACCTCCTGTGTTCCTCTCCAGGCCCGATCATGCACTGGTGGGGTCCCTTGGCCTGGCCTGCGCCCTCTCACAATCAGGGACCCCTCGGGTGATGCTGGAGAGCCGGTTTCGGCCCAATCCCACAGGCTAGGCCGAGGGACCCCACTGGTGCACGAATTTGTGCACCAGGCCTCTAGTATTACATAAAAATGCCTAAATTATATTAGACCTATCATCAGAGAAACCCATCTCTCTCACTGAAAAAAACACACAAAAAAACCACAACAAAACAACAGTGAAAACCATATACATCAATTGTAAAGTGAAATGGTTCCTGTGGTGAAAAATGACAATGACAGGAAGGGTGCTTAAAAAGGAATAATGTGAATATTAGAGGTTACAAGGAAGAATTTTTGTGAGAGTGAAAGGAAGGTGAAGTGAAGGATACTCAGTTGTGGGGAAAATACATCAAAACAACTTGATTCATTCTTTGTTTTAAGAAGAATGCATGGAGTTGCATTAGCATCTACATTTTCTTTAGCATTGATTTTTAAATTTAAAATTTTGTCCCCATGTTAAGAGATCTTTTTCTGGTCACACTTTTTTTCTGAATCACCTCTGTCGTTTCCCAAATCTGCAAGTCTGACTTTCCTCAAGTTTCAGTTCCACATCCTGAGCTCACCGATGGCTGTTATCATAAACTCATTTAGTCTGAGTCTGTGGTCACAATCTTTTGGCACAAATTAATAGCACCTTCCAAGTTCTCCAAGTCTAAGAGAGGCATCACCACTGACCAGGGGTATCACCTGGTTCTTAACTTTGATTCCCACTTATCTGTGTGCTATCAATTCTTCCTCAAAAAAATCCACACAGCAAACATGACCACAGAACACATCACAGGCCTCTAGGCAGGTCGCTCACCTTCTACCTGCACCCTGAACGCCCCCCTTCAGAAACAGCTCTCTGTAAAACACTACCTTCAAAACATAATCAGCTCAAGAACTTTCGGGAGCCCATGGGGTCAACAGCAACTTTCCACCAACGGATCCCATCTTATTTCACCAACCTGTTCTTCCTCGGCCACAGATAACATCTTTCTGCCCTAGTGAGGTGGGTCTCTCATTCTTGCCCTGGCCCTTTAATGTCACTTCCTCCTACTACGTCCTGCTGTCAACACCATACTTCCTTCAAGGCACAGGTCAACATTTTCCTTTGCAAAGGTTTAAACTGTTGCACTTTCTCTTGTTTTCCCACACTCTGAAACTGTGTTCATTTTTTAAAAAACATGCTGGAATAAATATATAGGAAACACACATATAATATAAATATATAACTCCCCAGATGAACTTTCTTTTTGTTTCTTCTTTCTAGACTGTACACAAGGATTGAGACCAGGGCTAGAAAACGGTACACCATACATTCAGTAAGCAACAAACACAGGTGGTAAATTAATGTTAAGGTAAACACAGACATAAACGAACTACTTAGACAAATTAGTATTTCGTTTTTTAACTCTGCTCATGTGTCAAGCAATTAACAAACGTGATACAAAGACAAGATGACATCAAATATAACACAAAGAATAGGAGTCTTTTCCGTCTCTTCCAGGCTGGAGAATTAGGTGTTATCATTACACGAGGAAGGGCACAGTCAAAACTGCGAAGTGAAATTAAACTAGGGACTTGGGTCACTAACTTAGAATTCTTTAATAAGCTCCGGTTTATCTTTTAGCGCGGAAGGTGCTGCAGGGTAAAGCATGTCTTTCCTTTCCTGATAGTGATAAAGGTTCTCTGAAAACGCTCCGCACCAGTGTGCACCTAACCGGGTTCTGGAGAATAAGAGAACTGTTCCTTTAAAAGGTGTCCACGCATCACTTAGGACACTGCTCTCATCAAGACTTTATCGCGCAATTAGTTCCATCTTTTTCCAAGGGGAGAGCTAAAGCATGAAATTTAATAAGAGCAAAAACGATACTGAACGTGACTGTAAACGTAATGACAAGGCGCCAGGCGAGAACCCCTGCCCCCGGGCCGGGTCCCTTCTCCCGGGTCGGGTCCCTTCTCCTGGGCCGAATCCCCCCCGCAGTGAGCCCGGATCCGCCCCCGCTACGTGGAAGAGGGAAGACTCAGCGCGGTCACCGGAGCCGCGCGACAGCGCGACGGCCAGGTTCTCCTCCAGGGGCCGGGGGACAGCACCTGCCGCCCTGGGTCACGGGCACTGACGGCCCGGGCGCCCGGATGTGGCCGGGCGGCGGGGGCGGCTTGGACCCAGGGAAGACCGACCGCAGGAGCCGGGAGGCCCGCGGGCAGAGGGGTCGTCCGGGGTCCAGGGCCCTCGTCGCCCCGCCGAACCGCACGGTCCAACTGTCTCGGCCCCGGCCGGCCGCCCTCCCACCGTCCGCGCCGCGAAGGCCGCTCACCCGTGCTGCAGCGCCTGACTCGGCGGCCGGGACTCCCAGGGGCGGGGAGCCGTGAGCGGAGCGCATCACGGCCACCACCGAGAGGCGGCAGCGGGCACGCGCTCCCGGCTTCCCGGGAGCCACACCGCCGGCCGGCCTCGCCCGCGGTGCGTCACGCCGCGCCGGGAGCGCGCGCGCCGGGGGGCGGGGTCTGCGCCGGGCAGACTGGCGTCACGTGCAGAGCTGTCTTGCGTCAGCGTGAGGGCGTGGCTCTGCGCAGTGAGTGCCGGAAGTGAGAGTGGTGTCCCGGAAGTGGCCGGCACCGTGGCTTCGTTACCACCAGTCGTAGTCTGTCTGGTTGTCAGAGAGGTTCATGGTGCTTATGACACTGCAGGTTATCTTTCCGTTGTGCTTCTAAGGATTATGGGAAATCACACTTGAAAACCCAGCAAAAACTAAGCATTTCTGCTCAACTCTTGACATTTTTACAACTTTACCAGTAGCTATCCCTATTTTACAGATGGGGAAACTAAGATGCAAACTCATTCAGTGAATTTCTTAATGTCCACGTCATTAGTCAGAGTCAGGATTTCATTCTTGCCAAAAGTTGCTCGTATAATCGCTTATTCCGGGGGAGGCAGACGGCCCCAACACACGCAAAGGTGGACAGCACCGGCTCCTGAGGTTGACCCATGACCTGACACTTAGCTCAAGGCCCCTCTCGGTAGCTTGACAAAACCTGCCTTGAAGTCACAGAGCTGGAAGAGATCGTGAGAATCGTGGCTTCTAACCTTCTCCCTGTCTTTTGTTACAGGTGAATGAACTGCTTTCCAGAAAAAGGAGGTGACTAGACAGGCTAACCACCTACAATTTTTTTTTTTTTTAATGAGAGTCCTAGAAACATCTACTCCATTACTTTCGTCAAGTCAAACAAGCTTGGACAGAACCAGTAGTTACACATTTTAAGCAGAATCCTTCTTGGTCCAGCATCAGATGGGGTCATCTCCTCCTGGTAATGTTTCACCCCTGGATACAGATACTCTTCATGGAAGACCAGCAGTGACCAGGAACCTTGTGCTTTAGAACCAAATACTGTCTTTTTAACAATCGCTCCTCATTACAATCATAAAACCACAGAATGTTCCAGCCAAAGGAGCCCCAGGAACTGTCTAGTCCAAACAATCTCCTTTTACTGCTAAGGAACTTGCTCAGGATCCCCTGGAGGCGAAGGGGAAAGCAGAACCAATGGTTCTGACTCTTCAGGGTCCTTCTATGGCAATCTGTTACTATTTAAAAAAAAAAAGAAAAAAAAGACCTGTTTGGATAACTTACACGTTAGAAACCTCTGTGACATGCACCTAAGGCTAGCTCTGAGAAGCTGAAGTAATTGGCCACTGACATGATCCCTCAAAATTACGTGCCCTTTAATGTCCTTACCATTTCAGATACTGGCTTAGATTATGACAGTCTCTATTAAGGAGGCCTCCACAAAAATGCCAGACTAATACTATTGCACCATCCGTATTTCCTGATAATTCATATGTAATAATTGTTTGCTAAGAGCTAGGAAAGAAAGTATAAAGAAGTATGAAAACATGTAACATGGTGAATTAGTTTTCTAGGTCTGCTGTAACAAACTACCCCAAAATGGGTATCTTTAGATGACAGAAATGTATTTTTTCACAGTTCTGGATGCTAGAAGTCTGAAGTCAAGGTGTTGGCAGGGCCATGCTTTCTTGGAAGGCTCTAGGGGAGGATGTTTAGATTCTGGTAGTTGGTGGCAATCGTTGGCGTTCCTCAGTGTGTAGATGCATCACTCCAGTCTCTGCCTCTCTTGTCACATGGTGTTCACCTGTGTGTGTGTCTATGTCCAAATTTCCCACTTCTTACAAGGACACCAGTCATGTTGAATTTAGGGCCCACTCCAATCCAGTATGATCTCTTCTTAATGTAATTGCATCTGTAAAGACCCTATTTCTAAATAAGATCACATTTACAGATTCTGGGTGGACATGAACTTTGGGGTGGGGGACACTGTTCAACCCAGTATGTGAGAGGACCATCTCAGTCTGGGTCATCAAGGAAAGCTATTTTGAGGAGATAATATCTGAAGTCACACTTTCAAGATGAATAGAAATTAACTAGAAGAAGGATGTATCTTGGGCCTATATGGAGTATTACTTCAGTCAGTGGAAACAGAAGAGGCTCAGAAGGAAAAGAATAGAACTGTCAGAGTGATCCACCAATTTATTCTCACTTTTTAACAAGAGAAACAACAACAACAAAAAACTAAGCTAATAAGAGATACCACTTACTAGAATTATGCCAGGCACAATTCTAAGAGCATCAGAAAACATTTCAAATAGAATGATAATGAAATACATAAGAGTTCATGAAATGATAAAATGCAGCTACAGCAATACTTACCAAGAAATTTATAGGTTTAAAAGTATATTTTAGTAAAGAAAAAAGTTTGAAATTAATTATCTAAGTTTCCATCTAAATAAGTTAGGGCAAGAAAAGCAAAGTAAACCTAAAGTGAGTAGAAGAAAAAGAAAATAATTTTTTTTAAATAAGACAAAATTAACAAGCCACAAGTTAGTTCTTGAAAAGTATTAATAAAATAGATAAACTCCTAATGAGATTGATCAGGGGAAAAAAAAGATAGAAAACACAAATAACAAATATCAATAATAAAAGAGAAACATCATTACAGATCCTACAAAGTTGAACAAATAAGAAAGCATTATGAACAACTATATGCTGATAATTTCAATATAAAATGGAAAAATTATTTGAAAAACATAATATCCCAAAATTGACATGAGAAGAAATAGAAAACCTGAGTAGACCTGTGTTTTTAAAGATCCCCTTCCCCTACCCCTGCCACCAAATTCCAGCCCCAGATGGTTTCACTTGTAAATGTTATCAATTACATAAAAAGGAAATCATTCCTATCTTACATAAATTATGTCAGAAAAATAGAGAAGGGGACACTTTCTAACTCATAATGCAAGGTCAGAATAATCCTGACACCAAGAAATAAAAAAGAAAGAAAATTATATGTCAATATCCTTTAGAAACACAGATGCAAAAATTCTAACAAAATATTGGCAAATGAAATCCAGCAATATCTACAAAATGTAAGATAGCTTATCCAAGTGGGATTTTTGCAAGGAATACAAGGTTGGAATAAAATTGATCCGTGTCATTTATTACATAAGCAGAATAAAGGAAACAACTCATATAATTCATATGATCTCAATCAATGCAGAAAAATAATGTTTCACAAACTTCAACATTCATTCATGATTTAAACAAAAAAGCTCTAATCAACTATAAATGGAATGATTTTCCTCAGTTTGAGAGGGTTTCCATAAAAGAACAAGTTCAAAATACCTTGTTACTTGTTTGTTATTTTTAAAGTATTAAATAAAAGTTTGAAAAAGAATGTGACATCTGGACTGCAGAAGCCATCTTGCAACCACAAGGCAACAATAATGCAGATAAGAAGCCAATACTAAATATGATGAAATAGGAAGATAGAGTTTCTTATGGCATCATCTACTAACATCGAACCACTGAACTAGTACCAACTATTAGGTCTACCTCCTGACTTTTTTTTTTTATAAGAGGCAAATAAAGCTCTTTTTAAAATTACTTTTGGCTGAGTATTCCATTACTTGATGTTAGGTCTTTAAAAATATTTGTTGACTGGTTGAAAACAAGAAGGGACACCAAGAGGTCATATTTCCCAGCTGTCCCCAGTTAATTTAGATTTCATTTACATTTTATAGATGAGACAGCTGAGGTCTGAGAGGCAAAGTGACTTGCTCAAGCTCCTAAAACTGGAACAGAGACAGGACGATGGAATGTGAAGAGTACCACACAGGGAGGTAGAAACTTGAATTCTGGTCCCTGCTACACTACTAACTGACATGTAAGCTTAGAAAAGTGAGTGTACCTCCTTGGTCCTCACCATCCATATATAATTTTTGAAAAGAAATGGGGAGTCCCCCCCGCAAAAAAAAACCCAACCCAATGTGCTTTTCTGTGGTTGTGTTTTTTAAATTATGATTAAAGTGCAACATTTGGCCCTGGCTGGTTTGGTTCAGTGGTTAGAGTGTCGGCCTGAGGACTGAAGGATTGCAGGTTCGATTCCCATTCAAGGGCACATACCTGGGTTGCAGGTTTCCCAGCCCTGGTAGGGGTGCATTTGGGAGACAACTAATTGATGTGTCTCTCACACATCAATGTCTCTCTCTCTCTCTCTCTCTCTCTCTCTCTCTCTCTCTCTTTTTCCCTCCTCCCACCTTCCCACTCTCTCTAAAAATCAATGGAAAAAGTATCCTTAGGTGAGGATTAACAAAATAAACTAAAGTGTAACATTTGCTTCTGAAGGAAAAGAAGGGGAGTGGGGAGGTGGCTAGGTTGGCCTTTAAGGTCCTTTTGATGTCTAAAATCATGATTTCTAAGAGACAAGAGAGAAGATTAGGAACAGTTCTTCCCATTATACTTTCATTCTTCCCCTCTTTTCCTCCCCACTTCCTCTTCCTTCTTCTTCTCATTAGAAAAATCAAACATAAAATAAAAGAGTCCTTTCTTTTCTTTTCTTTTTTAAAAATTACACTCCAGGTTCCTTTAAACTGTGCATGTGGAAACCTTGATGAGTAGATTAGGGCAGGTAAAACAGCCATGAGTATTTAAAACTCAAACAGGATTTCTTTTTTAGCCTCACCGGAGGATATGTATATTGATTTTGAGAGAGAGAGAGAGAGAGAGAGAGAGAGAGAAAGAGAGAGAGAGAGAGAGAAGAAAGAAGAAGAAGAAGAAGAAGAAGAAGAAGAAGAAGAAGAAGAGGAGGAGGAGGAGGAGGAGGAAGAGAAGAGAGGGAAAAAGAGAGAGAGAAATAATGATATGAAAGAGAAACATCTATTCGTTGCCTGCCATACACACACCAACCAGGTGTACAGGACAAAGCTCCAAACAACTGAGCCACCTGGCCAAGGCCAAACAGGATTTCTTTTTAATTATCTTTCCAAAAAAACATCCAATCTAGCAATTGCTTGAAATTTTGCTTGCTTTGCTCTCCAAATGTGTTTTTTTAAAATATATTTTTACTAGAGGCCCGGTGCATGAAATTTGTGCACTGGCGGGGGGGGGGGGGTGGTCCCTCAGCCTCAAGGGATGTCCGCCTGCCAGCTTAGGCCCAATACCCATAGGGCCTAAGCTGGCAAACAGGCATCCCTCTTGCAGTCTGGGACCCCTTGCTCCTTACCGCCCACTTGCTTGAGGCTCCCGCCACCACTGCTGCACTCGCCAGCCATGAGCCTGGCTTCTGGCTGAGCAGCACTTCCCCTGTGGGAGCGCACTGACCATCAGGGGGGCAGCTCCGGTGTTGAGCGTCTGCCCCTGGTGGTCAGTATACATCATAGCGACTGGTTGTTCTGGTCATTCTGCCTTACTGGTCGCTTAGGCTTTAATTATATAGATTGGTTTCAGAGAGGGAGATAGAAACATCGAGGATGAAAGAGAATCATTGATTGGCTGCCTCCTGCATGCTCCTCACTGAGGATTGAGCCTGCAACCAGGCTATGTGCCCTGACTAGGAATTAAACCATGACGTCCTGTTTCATAGGTCGATGTTTAACCATTGAACCACACTGGCTGGATTGCTCTCCAAATGTTTTAACCCACCTTTCTAGGGAGCCTAATTTGGCTACACTGTCTCTCCTGGCAGAGTGTGAGTGCTGGGGGGTGGGGGGGAGTAAATTTGAGGCACTAGATGTTATCTAGTTCATTGAAAACTAGAAGGGACATTAGTTGTCACAAAAACAAAGGAATAAAGTAACCCTTGGAAATGATGAGTCCTATTGTCCTCCCCTGGTCCGGTTTGACTTCCAGTGCATTCATGCACAGACTAGTTTTTGAGCAACTTAGCTAATAATCATATATATTTAAACAGCATTTATCTTCAAAGAGATCATAGTTTTTTACAGACATGATGTCAGTTATGAGCTCAGCATTCCTAAGGCAGGGAATGGGCCAAGATAATTCTTATTTTATGGTCTTTTGTTATGGAGAACAAGCACTTAAGATGCAGAAAGAGCAAGTGACTTGTTCAAAGCAGCATCAGAATTCAGGTGGTTTTTTCACCTTTTTCTCATCATAGCAGTGTGACCAACTATACCCTAAGGGGCTCATATGGGATATGGATCATTAATCACATGTAGGGAGAGAACAGGACATACCCTTCTGATTTTGGTAACACTACCTTAAAGTTCTAAAGGAATATGCTCATCTCACACTCAGTCCATTTGGATCATAAAGCATGACCCTGGCCTGGTTAAGCAGAGAAATTTCACCCCCTGGCCACTGAGATTGGCACATGAATCATGCTGTTCTGATCAGATGTAAGTCACATTTTTCAATAGCAGCTTCAACTGCACAAAAGATATTTTGTTTTTTATTTCATTTCTCAAGTCATTCAGACTTGGACAGGAAGTGTGGGCTATTTATTGGACCCCTTGAATCTCAACACTTCCGTGTTCCTTCCTTACCTCATCTAGCATAACATTCTCCTTCTCAGCCTCCTTCATTAATTTCTCATCACCTCTAGGTTAGAATTGAAATTCCTGGCAAATCAGCTGGATATCAGTGGGGTGATTAGATGTCATTGACAGGTTGGCCTAACACCCACCTCCAAGGTCATGACTGAGACCCCTCCAGCTTTCTAATCTCATGTCCTAACACTTCCCCATATAATCCTTGTGCTCTAACATGCATCACTCCTTGCTTGCTCCCAAATCGTTCCTTATTTTTATGCCTCTGTGTCTTTACACATGTTTCCTATGACTTAAATAATTTCCTCTTTCTTAACTGCCTATAAAAAAACAAGTCCTACTCGTCTTTCAATTTGCCCTTCTGCAGCTGTGAGTCTCTCTCCTTTATCGCTCACCACCATTGTTTGCTTTAACTGCTGTTGGTCTTTGCTGCTGTCTTACTCCCCAGTGTTTTGCTTGCCTGGAGCAAACATGAATTCAACAAACACATTTTGTGTGCCCATAACCTGTTCCTCCCAGGCCCTGCAGAACTAAGGAGACTCTAGCTCCCTTGCCTTCCCCTTCCTGCCACAATGCTTTTGCCCTATCTCCAAATTCATTCCTGTTTGAACTCATGCTGTATTTTCTAGAATAGTGCTCAATGTCTGCTTGAACTGAATTGAAATGTGATCTTGTTCAGGTAGGGCTAACAGGCCTACTTGAATCTTCGGATCTGTCTGAATCCTTGGATTTCATATTTTCTTATCCAACTCATTACTCTTCTTAGCTTTGACTAATACTTAGTTGCATACATGTCTTTCTCCCATTACCTCTCCCAGAGGACTGTAATCTCTTTGAAGACAGGGACTGTGTCTTCTGCTTCCTACCCTCCACAGTGTTTAGTACCGTGCTGGTCCATAGGAGGTGCTCAAAACATGTTTGCTAAGTGATTATAGAGTGAACACAAGAATTAATGAATATTATTTTCCTTCTTTTTTTATTTTTTTATTAAATCTTTATTGTTCAGATTATTACATTTGTTCCTCTTTTTTCCCCCCCATAACTCCCCTCCTTCCAGCTCCCACCCCACCCTCCACCCTCACTCTCCACCCACTGTCCTCATCCATAGGTGCACGATTTTTGTCGTCTCTTCCCGCATCTCCCATTCCACTTTCCCCCCCCCCCAAGAATAGTCAGTCCATTCCCTTTCTATGTCCCTGATTCTATTATAATCAACAGTTCATTCTGTTCCTCAGATTATTTATTCACTTGATTCTTAGATTCATTTGATGATAGATGCATATTTGTTGTTCATAATTTGTATCTTTACCTTCTTCTTCTTCTTCCTCTTCTTAAAGGATACCTTTCAGCATTTCATATAATACTGGTTTGGTGGTGATGAACTCCTTTAGCTTTTCCTTATCTGTGAAGCTCTTTATCTGACCTTCATTTCTGAATGATAGCTTTGCTGGATAAAGTAATCTTGGTTGTAGATTCTTGGCATTCATCACTTTGAATATTTCTTGCCAAACCCTTCTGGCCTGCAAAGTTTCTGTTGAGAAATCAGCTGACAGTCGTATGGGTACTCCCTTATAGGTAACTGAGTTTCTTTCTCTTGCTGCTTTTAAGATTCTCTCTTTGTCTTTTGCTCTTGGCATTTTAATTATGATGTGTCTTGGTGTGGTCCTCTTTGGATTCCTTTTGTTTGGGGTTCTCTGCGCTTCCTGGACCTGTAAGTCTATTTCTTTCATCAGGTGGGGGAAGTTTTCTGTCATTATTTCTTCAAATAGGTTTTCAATATCTTGCTCTCTCTCATCTTCTGGCACCCCTATAATTCTGATGTTGGTACGTTTGAAGCTGTCCCAGAGGCTCCTTACACTATCTTCGTATTTTCGGGTTCTTTTTTCATTTTGCTTTTCCGGTTGGGTGTTTTTTGCTTCTTCGAATTTCAAATCTTTGACTTGATTCTTGCGCTCCTCTGGTCTGCTGTTGGGAGTCTGTATATTATTCTTTATTTCAGTCCGTGTATGCTTAATTTCTAGTTGGTTCTTTATCACAGCATCGAGGGTCTCATTAGATTTCTTGTAGATCTCAATAAGTTTATCGGCGGCTTCTAGACAGTTCTTGAGAGACCTCAAAAGTGTGGTTCTGAACTCAATATCCTCCCTTGATAGTTTTGTCCTGTTTCTTTGTCTCCGCATTTTTTATGCTTTCTTGGTGCACCCCCTAGAGGTCTTTGTGCGCAGTCTTGTTGTAGTTAAGCCTTGATTGTTGTAGTTAATAATAGAGGGATTTGACCTCCAGGCCGACTGGCTGTGAGAATCAGCTGTGTCTGCAGTGGGAAAACTTCTGTCATCTGGAGAGGTGCTAATCTAGCCTTTGCCTGAGGCTATCCGGCAAATGGCTCTGCGCAGGGCTTGGGCGGGGCGGGGTGGGTCGCACGGGATCAACAAAGCGGGTGGAGGGAGCAGTTATGGCTGCTTTCAGTCCCGTTCCCAGAGGCTCAGAATCCCAGCAATCGCTGCAAACCTCGGAGAGAAAGCTGCCAGACAATCCCGCTTCTCTCGTTTGAGTCTGAGTCCCAAGAGACTCGCCCGGATCTGGAGCTCAGAGCCTGGGACTCCCTCCCGATTGAAAACGACAACAGCACCCTCAGCCACCAGCCCGCTCCACGAGCACCTCCGTACCTTTGTATTTTCCACACTGCGCCTCCTCTGAGCCTCGGTATGCTGTTCTCTTTCCTTCTAGTTGAAGAATCTCTCCTCAGCCAGCCTTCCTGTGGTTCTGGGTGCTGTCTGTTCCGTCTTTTAGTTGTATTTTTGAAGTGGTTGTTCCAGCCAGCAAACTCCGGTGTTTACCTATGCCGCCATCTTGGTTTCCTCCCCCATTTCAATTCTCATTATTTTCCTTCTTGATCAGAGGAGACATTTATGAAGATAGAGCTTGGCAAGGGAGGTCACTTCTGTACTTACCACCCTTCAAAGGCACGGAAGAAAGGGCACAGAACGAGAGAGAAAGCATGGATGATCCAGAGATAAGCTCTCTCTCTTCTCACAGTGTTCTGATCCTTTTGTCTCATGTGCCTAGAGGGAAATTCCTTAGAGTTTGGGGGTTTTGATGAAACATTTTCCACTTAGATGATGCAGAATGAATCCTACTTTTACATTTTCTTGCCATTTCAGTTGGAATTGGGGACAAGGAGTCAAATGTGAATTTTCAATCTAACATCCTTCTCTGTGATGCCTTCTGTGACCTCCACTTAAAATTGCAAGCTGTTGCTTGACCCCATACTCTTTGTGCCCATTCCTGCTTTATTTTTTCTCTGTATTACATACCACTTTAATTTACTGTTTGTTTCCCTATATCAATAAGGAAACAGAAAGCATATAGGTTATTTGAATAGGAAAAATTTAATATCAAGAATTGTGAATTTACTATAAAAAGTTATTATTAAAAAAATAAGTATAAAGAATCCTATATAACAAAACTCTAATATGCAAATCGACCAAACAGCAGAATGACCGGTCACTATGACATTCACTGATCACAGGAGGGCAGATGCTCAACAAAGGAGCTGCCCCCCTAGTGGTCAGTGTGCTCCCACAGGGGAAGTGCTACTCAGCCAGAAGCCAGGCACACGGCTGGTGAGTACAGTGGTGGTGGCAGGAGCCTCTCCTGCCTCTGCTGCAGGCGGGCAGTAAGGAGTGAGGGGTCCAGGACTGTGAGAGCCCTGGACTGTGAGAGGGATGTCTGACTGCCAGCTTAGGCCTGATGAGGATAGGGCCTAAGCCGGCAGGTGGACATCCCCTGAGGAGTCCCAGACTGTGAGAGGGCACCGGCCAGGCTGAGGACCCCCCCCCCCCCTCCGAGTACACAAATTTCATGCACTGGGCCTCTAGTTTAATATAAACTTGGAGGTGGTTCACTAGTAAGAGAGGTAAAACAAAACAAAAAAAAGAGGTTTCACAAAGGTGTCCAGAAGAAGTGGGTGCAGAAAAGCAGCTACTACCTCTGTTACAGAAGAGCAAAGAAATACCAAGCACACTTCCTAGAGAAAGGTAGGGACCCTGTTTATTAACACTAGTGGACTCTGGGAATAATTTCCAAATCAGAGTGAACATGCAGAGGCTTCGCTTTTTATAACCTTCTGAGGTCATTGTCTTGCAGATATGGTTCCACCCCCTTTCTGGGCTTACAGGAAGGCCCCCAGGTGTTGGTGATCTGTCCTGGGGCCAGCGATAACGACCCCCCCCCCCTCCCCAGGGCAGTGCATTGTTCAGTTTTTATGGCCTGACACGCCTTGCAAGACCAGTTTCCTCCTCACCTCTAGTCTGGGGGAGATTGGACAGGAAAGAACTGAGGACATGAGAAACATCCCCCAACTGTAGAGGGCCCCTGGGAAGGCACATGGGCATTTATTTAATAATTGTCAGCTGAATCCAAGACGACAG
Organism: Myotis lucifugus; assembly: GCF_000147115.1. Classification (NCBI taxonomy): domain Eukaryota; kingdom Metazoa; phylum Chordata; class Mammalia; order Chiroptera; family Vespertilionidae; genus Myotis; species Myotis lucifugus. Next base: position 1,169,421 of record NW_005871376.1, read on the forward strand.
GCAGAGCCACGTCCTGGATACACATCTTACCAAAAAGGCAGAAGTGTTCTCAGCTTGACTTTCATCTTTGCCCAGGTGCCTGGGAGTGGGTTTTATCATGTAAATCCAGCCAAGCACCAGGAATGAATAGGACTCGGCCTGCCCAGAACTGACATGACTTCCTGGTATTGGGGATATAAAATAAACACACGGTTTTGGTGCTGGGTCCCTGTCCCTGTCTCTGTCTCTCCATCAGAAGAGGGCAGCGGTCCCACCTGGTCCCAGCTTTTTTCTTCCATCTTTGTGTTCTGTCTCACTCTTTCATATTCTGAATCCCCAGCCACCCCTACTCAAAGAACCAGACCACTGTCTTTCCGCACTGGACGCAGAATAGAGAGACCCCACCATACCCAACCCCTTCTGTCCCTATCCCAGGCTGAGGTTCAGAGCTCTCCCAGGAGGGTATGGCTTCTTAGAACCAGCTACAGAATATGCAGATTCAGTAAAAAATGAAAGGAAAGGTTCCTTGCTAGGAAATTACTAAGAATTTCAAAAGCGTGAGAGCAGAACATGAAACCAATTGCAAGGCTAAGTGCCAGGCCCCGTGTGACGACACGTAGCTCCACGCAGCTCTGTGGCTGCGTCAGGAATGCACAGCCTGCTGCCGGCAGACATTTGCTGGAGGGCGCAGGCCGGCCTTGGTCTGTGGAAGCTCTGCTGTGGCCGGGGAGTGTGGCCTGGGAGTGTGGCCTGGGAGTGCAGGAATGGCTGGTGGAGTGCAGAGAGCGTGGCTTAAGGACAGGGCCAGAGCCTTGAGAGTTTACTGTGTTATCGAAACCACAGCTTTACATACTGTCCCAGTTTGTTGTTACAAAGATATGTTCTTCAAGTTAGAATGATGAAACATTTTATTTACTCGTGTGTTATCTGGTTTTGTAATCTTAAACATCTCTAAACATATTCACATGCTCCCTCCTCCCCTCCCCCCTTACACACACACACACACATACACACACACACACACACACGCGCGCGCCCTGAGCCCTACAAAATGTTTGCGAGCAATCCTGGAAGGGAGAAACAGCCTCCTGGGAAAGGTGGCATAAGATTGGATTGAGAAAGCAAAGAGAACAATTCGTGAGAGGAGGAGAAAAGACTCCTTTTTTTAAAAAAAATTGTGGTAAAACACACACAGCATAAAAATTACCATCTAGTCATTTTTGAGAGAACAGTTCAGTGGTGTTAAGTATCTTCGCATTGTTTTGCAACGAATTTCCAGAACTTTTTCATCTTGCAAAACTAAAACTCTGTCCCCATTAAACAACTCCCCATTCCTTCCTCTCCCGCCCACTGGCAACCACCCTCCTACTTTCAGTCCCCATGAATTTGACTACTGTAAGCACCTCATATACATGGAGTCACACAGCACTTACCTTTTGTGACTGAGTACTTCACTGAGCATAATGTCCTCTAGGTCCATCCATGTGTGGACGAAAGGGGCCACATGCTGACCTGACAGGCTCAGGGAAGGCCTGCGTGGCAGCCTAGCAGACTCAGAGACCTAAAGTAACCACAAAGGATGGTCTGAAATTAAACTTTAACTAAAAGCAGTTATGGTGGGCAGTTACGTCCTAAGCCGATATCTTCACTGACAAGGTCCACTTTACCATAACTGAGCCTATCTGTCTTTTTGCATCTAAGATAACATATCCTTGAAATGTCTGGGTAACTTGTGACTTCCCTTTTTATGGAGCCCCTGGGGCACAGCCAGGTCTGCTGGGCCCAGGACAGATGCCGCAGATTCCTTCATCATCATGTTAATTGTTCCTGCACCCACCTAAGTATGTGTTCATCATTTTACTTTTTATCCAATCCCAGAGGTTTCCCCACTTTGCTTTATCCCTCCTCCTTAATCTATCACCAATGAATTTTACGTAACCCACCTATGTTCCTCCTTTGATTGAAATGTATAAATACAGATGTAACCCCGCCATTCTCCGGAGCACTATCTCAATTCGTTGAGGTTCTGCTTCCCGGCATATGTCGACAGTTTGGCTCAAATAAACTCACAAAAATTCTTTACAGGTTTCAATGGTTTTTTTACGTTAACACAAGTTTAGCAGGTGTCAGCGTTTCCTTCCTTTGGGAGGCTGAAGGACATTCCAGTGTCTGGGGGGACCACATTCTGTGTACCCATTCATTTGTTGATTTTCGCTATTAGCACATTTTTGCTATTGTGAATAATGCCACAATGAACATGAGTGTACAAATACCTCTTTTGAGACCCTGCTTTTAGTTCTTTTGGATAAATACCCAGAAGTGGGATTGCTGAATCAGAGTAATTTCATTTTTAATTTTTTTGATAAATCTTCATACTGTTTTTCATAGTGACTGCACCATTTTTCATTCCCACCAATAGTGCACAAGGGTCCCCTCCCATGTTCTCCACATCTTCACCAACACTTGTCATTTTCTGTGTGTTTTTTAATAGTAGCCACCTTGATGGCTGTGAGATAGTATTTCAGAGAGGAAGGAAGAGGGAGAGAGAGAG
>NW_005871376.1:1172241-1175642 GCF_000147115.1 Myotis lucifugus
CAGGTGCTGTGCCTGCTTAGAATTCATCGCAGTTGGCCGAGAGCTCAGCACAGCTCCCAGAGCTGCAGTCCTCCAGAAGGCACTTTAGAAACTGACCAGCCCTGACTTCCCTTGCTCACACAGGCAACCCGAGCCAGGCCCAGTGTGTGTGGCTGGCCCGACACAGACAGCAGCATAAAACGATGAGTCACATAGCATCTGCTTTCACAGTTAACCTCTCAGCAGCGGAGGAGACAGGTAGAGACAGGTGCTGCCGTCCCTCAGGGCCATGCCTGGTGCAGTGAAAGTTTCCCAAACACACAGAGGTGTCAGGTCAGGCTCCAATGTGGCCTCCCAGAGCTGGCCCCACCTGGGAAGGGACTGTGTGTACAGCTGGATTCCTGCTCCCCTGCTGGGACCAGGCTGGCCTCCTGACCTGCCAAGCAGTTGTTTGTTGTGTTTCTAAACAGGATATTCAGACCCTGCGTTCTCAGCAAGGAGCCTGCTCCCACTCCTGTTCTGCTTCGGGACTTCTGTCTGGAGGTATATGTTTCTTCCTGCCTATCCATTAATCTAAAGATTATTAACTGAAAAGGTAGTTTAAGAAGATTAAGTAGAGCCTGGTTGGCATGGTTCAGTGGTTGATCATCAACCTATGAACCAGGAGGTCACGGTTCGATTCCTGGTCAGGGAACATATCCAGGTTGCGGGCTTGATCCCCAGTGCAGGATGTGCAAGAAGCAAATGATCAATGATCCTCTCTCATCATTGATATTTCTATTTCTCTCTCCCTTCCTCTCTAAAATCAATTAAAAAATACATTAAAAAAGGTTTAATAGAATATTTACCATGCCCTAGCATAACACCTGCTTCATATTTTGCTACATCTCCTTCCACATGTACAGATCATTTGACGTTTGCAATCACTATGTACCTCAGTTTACAAGGGTGGAGAGTATATGTACTTTGGTTCCCCTTAATTACTTGGCACTTGTACAATTCCTGATACATTGCATGTGGTCAACAAAGGATTATTGAATAAATACTATTTTATAATATGCTGTTTCCATTTTGCATAATAAGAATATGTTTCCATATTATGAATAATTCTAATTTCTAATGGTTCTGTATTGGCACAGAGTCATAATTTATTAAAGATTTCCTTATGTTGGAATTCTGACTGTTTCCTTTGTTGTTGCTTTTACTATCCTATCTAATAAAAGACAAAAAGTGTAATTGACCATACCTTTGCTACGCTTCCCATTGGCTAATCAGCAATATATGCAAATTAACCGCCAACAAAGATGGCGGCCAGCAGCCACGCAGCTGAAGCGAGCAGGAGGCTTGCTTGCTCCAGTGATGGAGGAAGCCAAGGTTCCCTGCCTGCCGCGGCCCAGCTCTGAGCTCTGAAAGCAACAAAGTTTCAATTATAGAAGCTAAACAAACCCCAGATACCTGCTTTCAGCCAGCCGTGGCCACAGAGCTGGAGCGAGCAAGAGCCAGCTCTCAGCTCCAGTGATGGCAACAAAGTTTCAATTATAGAAGGTAAATAAATCCCAGAATAAAAAAAACAAAAGGAGAGGCTGGGAGCTTCAGTCGCCGGCCAGCCTGAAAATGGCCCTCAGCTCCTCACCCAGACTGGCCAGGCACCCCAGTGGGGACCCCCACCCTGAAGGGGGTGTGACCAGCCTGAAAACAGCCATCATCCCCTCACGCAGACTGGCCAGGCACCCAAATGGGACCCCCACCCTGATCCGGGACACCCTTCAGGGAAAACCAGCTGGCCCCCACCCGTGCACCAGGCCTTTATCCTATATAATAAAAGGGTAATATGCAAACTGATCCTAACAGCAGAAAGACTGGGAATGACTGGTAACTATGACACACACTGAACACCAGGGGGCAGATGCTCAATGCAGGAGCTGCCCTCTGGTGGTCAGTGCACTCCCACATGGGGGAGCTCTGCTCAGCCACAAGCCAGGCTGGTGGCTGCCAGTACAGCAGTGGTGGTGGAAGCCTCTCCTGCCTCCTCAGCAGCGCTAAAGATGTCCGACTGCAGCTTAGGTCTGCTCCCCGCTGGCAAGTGGACATCCCCCGAGGGCTGCTGGGCTGCCAGAGGGATGTCTAATTGCCAGCTTAGGCCCAATCCCCTGGGGAGCAGGCCTAAGCCAGCAGGTGGTCATCCCTTGAGGGGTCCCAGACTGTGAGAGGGCACAGGCTGGGCTGAGGGGCCCCTCCCCCCCCAAGTGCACAAATTTTTGTGCACCGGGCCTCTAGTAATAGATAATCTTACAAACATTTCTACCCACATTTTATTTATCATCTTTGGAATTAGTTTCAAATTTAAAAAAATCCCAAGAATGGAATTGCTGTGCTTGGAGTTTGGACAACTTTATGATGCAGTGAGTATCTCTTTAGGAGCCAGTACTCCCTGGTAGAGATGACCCCTGTGTGCCCTCTCTACAGTACACACCCATAATCTATTACTAGGTGTGTCCCAGCCAGTGATGAGAGGCACTGAAGCTGTGTCCAGGAGCCCCTAATTCAGAATTATTAGAGGAGTCTGAAGACATTCTCTAGAGGCCCACTAGGTGGGACAGAGTAGATCTTTTGGCTTCTGAGTAATAAAATAGATTATTAACAGAAACGATGCCTTCCCAGGTCCTCAAACAACATCCAAAGAACATGGCCCCTATCAGAACAGAGTCTCCGAGGGGCAGCATGGCTCCCGTAGTTCTTCCTTTGATGCTGAATGTGACTTTGAGATCTCAAAACCTACTGCCTGTATTCGCTGTTATTTTTCCCGTAACAAGTTACCACAGCTTTAGTGGCTTAAAACATTGCAGATGACCTTACAGTTCTGCAGAAGTCGGATGTGGGTACCACTGGGCTAACACCAGGGTGTCACGGGGCTGCATTCTTTCTGGAGACTCCAGGGCAGAATCTGTTTCCTTGCCTTGTCCTGCTTCCAGAGGCTGCTCACATTCCTTGTTCATACATGACCCCCTTTCTCCACCTTCAAGCCAGCAACATCACAGAACCATTAGAAATTTCAACGTCACATCTCTCTTCAACCCTTCTCTCGTTCTCATTCTCATTCTCTCTCTTTCTCTCCATAGCTTGGAAAGATTCTCTGCTTTTAAAGGGCTAATGTGATTATGTTGGGCCTGCCTGGATAATCCAAGATAATCTCCCCATCTCAGAGTCATTAAACTTGATCACATCTATAAAGTCTCTTTGGCCACAGGAGGTAATGTATTCACAGGTCCTGGGGAGTAAGATGTGGACATTTTTGGAGGGAGGGATTATTCTGCCCACCATGAGAACTAAAATGGAGATATAGTTCAAATTCAAAATATATGCATTCACAAAACACACAAGCGATTATTTGTTTACTTGTATAATGAATGACTAAATTGGGT
>NW_005871376.1:1177998-1183357 GCF_000147115.1 Myotis lucifugus
GAAGAGGGACATTGTGTCCAAAGGCAGAACTGGGTGGGAACCCAGTGGGCATCAGAAAAGCATCAGGCTCCTAGGAATGGGATGGAGGTGTCTGGGGGCAGAAAAAGGGGAGGGGGAGGATATTGAAGGCAACATTTAGCCATCACACCATTTGGCTGATGATTACTTCCTCTTTCTGAGTGTGAATAAAGTCATAGAATTTCAATCTGGAAGCTACCTTAAAAATGTTCTGGCTTGCTCTCACAACCTGTCCATACCATCTCTGACTAGTGGCATTCAGATCACGGCTTAAACAGCCTTGGGGACAGGGAACCCAGCCTGGAAGAGAGCCCACTTCTTCAGTAGGCAGTCCTAATTGCCATTCTTAGTTCAACCCTCTCCTCTAGCTTCTACACATGGGTGCTGATTCCGCCCTGGAGCTCCATAGACTATGTTTCCTCCCTCTTCCAGGGGTCAGATCTACAAATTGCCAAGAGCGGCTATCACATACCCGATATTCTGTGTGAGAATCTGTGAAGTTTGGCACCAAGATCTCCTGAGTTCTGGCCCCAAACCTTGTGAGACTTCAGGTTGGGTTAGTGAGAGGTCATTTTGCAGGTGGTTCCCCCCCGCTATCTCATGACACAGCGCTAGATGGCGCTGTGGCTAAGGGCCCGTGCTGGTGCGCTAGGTCCTCAGGACTAATATAAAGATTGCCCACTTCCCCTAGGAAGTTATCAGTGCCAACCCCATGGCTCCTCATACCAGTTTTCCTCAGTGACCACCGGACGTCTAAAGCCCAGCCTGTGCAGTAATGCGCCATCACCCTGACGGTCATCCCCGTCCTGCTCTGTATGTAACTGATGAGAACATAGGACCTCTGCCTGTCCAGTACCCTGTCTTCCTCCTCTTTTAAAAAAAAATTTTTTTTTATTGATTTCAGAAAGGAAGAGAGAGGGAGAGAGACATCACTGATGAGAAAGAACCATTGATCGGCTGCCTCCTTCACACCCCCTACTGGGGATCGAGCCCACCACCCAGGCATGTGCCCTGACTGGGAATCAAACCGTGCCCTCCTGGTTCACAGGTGGACTTCCGCTCAAGCACTCAGCCACACCGGCAGGGCACATGTGCCTCTGAAGACTCCTCTTCCTTTGAGGTAGGAGGGAAGGAGGGGAGCATCAGGGAAGAAGCAGAGCTATTTTGAAGTGAATAAGAAGGACAGTGAAGTAGCTCAGGCTGTCTTCCTCCTCAGCATCGTAGTTTTCCTGTGAAGAGCAATTCCCTTACTTGCCAACATGTGGCTTTGGTGGATTCTTCCCACCAGGCCTGCCACATAAAGATACACCCACACTAACCACAGTGGAGGGTGCAGGTTGGGTTTCATGGGTGTGATGAGGGAAGAGGCAGGTGCTAAAGACCATGTCCACCTGAAGCCCGTGCCCACCTGGAGCTGTGGGCACCCGTGTGCTGCTGTGTGGGGAGAGGTTGTCTGAAAACGTAGCCCACACAGGAGGGCAGAGCAGAGAGACTGAAAGACAGCACCCTAGACATGGTTTGTGTCCCTGATGCATCCTGGACTGAAGCGAGGAGCTCCGCTGGATTTCCAGGAATCTGAGCAATTAAATTTTCTTTTCTTTTTTTCTTTTTTTAAAAAATATGTTTTTATTTATTTTAGAGAGAGAGGGGAAAGGAAGGGAGGGAGGGAGGAAGTGAGAGAGAGAGAGAGAGAGAGAGAGAAACATCTATCAGCTGCCTCCTACACACCCCTTATTGGGGGTTGAGCCCACAACACAGGCATGTGCTCTGACCAGAAATCCAACAGGGGACCTCGTGGTTCATGGGACAACACTCAACCAACTGAGCCACATCAGCCAGAGCAAATTCTCTTTTCTTTTGCTTACTCTATTTTGAGTTGGATCTCTGACATTTGAAATGGAAAAGTCCTAATATAAGCTCTAACCTGACTCACCCTCGCACCCCGACCCTCTGTGGGGACATTTCACTGGGCCCTCTTGGAACTCATGTAGAGGGATCAGCCCATTCTCCTGTATTCTCACCTCTTCCCAGAATGAGCCTCCCACATCGTTAAGTGAAATCTGGCGCTCCCTTCAGGACATTGGTTCCCCAGCTGGGCTCTCGGAACACAGTCCATCTTTCCCCCACAGATCTTTTCCCATCACCTTCGGGTACCACTGGGCCATGAAGTGGGTAGGAGCTCTCCTTGCTCTCTATTGCCATTTAAAAACCACTCCCTTCCTTCTACTTCAAACTCTCCAGCTTCTTTCAAGCTTGGTCTCCAGCTACCCTCACCACTGTACCTTACAACCTGCTGGTCATCGCCACACGCTCACTGAGGACTTTCTCTCTGGTCCTCTCCCAGCCACCATTCTCAGCAAGTTCAACACATGATTCTTCCAACGCAGGTCTCCATCACCGAAGCCACCCTAGACCTTCTTATCACTATGGTGTTAGCACAATGCCGGAGTCCATTCATTGTCTTCACTAGCTGAGTTTAGACAGAGACCCCCCAAAAGCTAGTAACCATTGAAAGTCCTAGTAAAGGTCAGGGCTTGAAAGTCCTAGCAAAGGTCAGGCCTGTGCACCACCCAGTTAATCTAGGAACCACTCAGTTAATTTAGGTAATAATAGTTGAAGCATCCCCACCTTAGTTCCCTTAATTCCTTAGATACTTATGTAGATCCTTGTTGATTATTGTTAATCAGATACTCTGCCTACACTAGGGAATCTATTGATGAGCTAATCAGTTACTCTGCCTACACTCGGAAATCTATTGATGAGCTAATCAGATACTTTGTCTACTCCTGGAAATTGTCTGCTGATCTGTGTGTCATTGAAACTTCCTTACCCTAAGGGCTACTCCAGATCAATAAAAGATTGGAGCAGCCTGAGCATGGGTGGAAGTCCTTCGGGACTTGCCCGCCTGGTCCCCCAATATTGCAAAATTACCTCGTGTCTTTTTCTCTCATTTGTTGTGCGGCTCCTCTTTCAGATACCGAACCCTACTCCACGCAGAACGTGGAGGGAGTGTTACTCGACAGCACAACACATCTGAAATCCCACATTCCCTCTTTCTATCATCTTCTATCCTTACTCTAGCACCCCCAGGGCAAAACTTTTGACCTTGAGACTGCCAATTCATGTGATCCTCCTATGATCCAACTTTAGAGTCACTCCCCTGAAATACCCTCCATTCCTCTGTCAGTCTTTTCTATCATTGTACTTACCACACCATCATTTTATATTGATGACATATTTATCCTCGGAACTTAGAGGTGAATACAGAAGTTCCAGAAGTTCCAGCTTGTACTTACTCTTCGCCTCTCTGTGTCTCTATTCCCAACTGCTGGCCCTGCTGACCTACAGTGACCCCAGACCCACCCCTGACACTTGAGTGTGAACTACAGAGGCGGTAGCTATGCAGAACTAACACCCATCCATGGACTCCTACACTAGCCCTTTGTGCTGCTCCTGCAGCAGCTGGAGGTGGCTAACGTCCAGAATGCCTGCAAATGCCCACTCATTCCCTTGTGCCAAGCCTGGTTAGTGGCTTTTCTCTGATCTGTTAGCTCCAAATTTGGACTTTTACTTCTCCAGCCCCTCCCACGATTGTGTAAGGCCTAGGTACTATATTAAGCTTCTTATTCCACAATGCTTACTTAGCGCAATCCCAGTGACCCACTTTCTTTGAGCTTGCCCCAGGGAGGCCTAATATTGCTGGAGAAAAAAAACACAACCTCCTCACTGGTTACACTATAATGCATGACACACACAAGTCATCTGATTTGGTCTGTCCAGAATCCTTCTCTTCATGTAATAACATCACACTTTTGCTGGATGAAGTATCCATTCCCCACTGAACTGTCTTGGTGAGACTTTCAATCCAATTGTTCTTTGCTTCAATCTGGCCAATCAGACGCTCTCTCCTTGGAATTTTTGAACATGGAGGAATGGGACTCATTCATGCCAAAGGTTGCATTCTAGAACTGCCACCCATGAGCGCCTGCTTGAGCTCCCTGGTGCTACACTAGTCCCTGGTTCTCTCCTCCTTCAGTTTTTCCTGTGACCGTGTAAACTCTCTCTATTCTTCCAACAGATCTGTTGCTCACTTAGCCAGAGCCAATGTCTGAGGCTTGCACAAACCTCAAATGGGCACTCGACTCTGCCCAACAATCCTGCTATTTTGCCCTAGTCAATATGGACTCTTGCCTTCCAAGGCCGTTACTTGTATCTTTCCTCTCTCCTCAAACCTGCATGCTGTCCCACCCAACTCAGCGTCAACTTCAGTAAGAATATGGAAGCACTTGACATTTTCCTATCACCAAGTCTACAAACCTACTGGCAGCTGAACTCATATTTTCTGTTTTTTCCCCAGTAATAGTGCTTCCTCTGTCTCCCTGCTCCAACCCTGCCGCCGCCACCGCCTTGCTCTGCACCCCATCTCCACATGCTGTCTCAAAGATTATGCATCTGCATTTATTTCCCCTCTCTCCTGATCATCTATGGCCTCCAGTAGCTACCATCCTATTCTTTGCTCCCCATTCACAGCAAACACTTCTGGAACTGGTTGTTTCTACTTCCCATCCTCTCTTCAACCCACTCCCACCAGGCTCCCACTCCCAATACTCCAACTAAAGCTGCTCTTGTGTGGTGGTCACAAATGACTTCCATTTTGCCAAAGTCTGTGGTTACTTCTCTGTTCTCATCTCTCAGCAGCACCCAACACAATCAACCTCTCCCTCATTTTCTAAGTTTCTTGTCTGTTTCTGTGACCCCAAACTCTGATTGTCTTCTGCCTCATTAATTGCTCTAGACCAGTGGTTCTCAACCTTCCTAATGCCACGACCCTTTAATACAGTTCCTCATGTTGTGGTGACCCTCAACCATAAAATTATTTTCATTGCTACTTCATAACTATAATTTTGCTACTGTTATGAATCATAATGTAGATATCTGATATGCAGGATGTATTTAGGCGACCCCTGTGAAAGGGTCGTTCGACCCCCAAAGGGGTCGCGACCCACAGGTTGAGAACTGTTGCTCTAGACTCTAGAGTCCAGAGATTATAGCCAACTCTCCACCATTTCCCTCCTTTATTTCTTTCATACTATAAATATCGTGCTTACTTTTTTCATGTACTAGGTCATTTTCAGTCTCTTCCTATAACTCACACCAGAATGTGAAGTTTTTTGGGATAGGAATCTAGTTTTTATTGTCTACACTGATCAACTGGCACATAGTAGGTGTTCAATAAATGTCTTTTGAAAGATAAACATGACTTTTTCTCCTTGTCTTTTTTTTTAAAAGATATTTTTATTGATTTCAGAGAGGAAGGGAGAGGGAGAGAGAGATAGAAACA
>NW_005871376.1:1184023-1185180 GCF_000147115.1 Myotis lucifugus
CTGACCCTGTCCTTGGCTATAAATTTCTACTTGTCCTTTTTGTGTTCAGAGTTGAGTCCCTTTCCTCTCCCTACAACAACACCCCATTACAGTTGTCCCCCTTGAATAAAGTCTGCTTCATCTGTAACAGGTATCATGAATAAAGTCTGTAACAGGTACCATGAAAACATTTTAAAAATATATATTTTATGGATTTTACAGAGAGGAAGGGAGAGAGAGATAAAAACATCGATGAGAGAGAAACAATCACCAGCTGTTTCCTGCATGCCCCCTACTGGGTATCAAGCCCACAACCAAGGTTCATGCCCTTGATCAGAATTGAACCTGGGACCCTTTAGTTCATGGGCCAATGCTCTATCTACTGAGCCAACCTGGTTAGGGCTACCATGGAAATTTTTAACAACACTAAAGTTCTATTAATACAGCCTAAATTCACTGCAGCTTTTTGGAAGCCACATTCAAGGCTGTCTTGCTGAAGTACATGTGAATGGTGCCCCCTGGGGTTGTGAAACTTGGTGGCTCCCTATGTTACATTGTTCACCAGCACTGAGTGGGGGGAGTTAACTGCATTTTTAAATGTTTTTTAGTAGACATGCTAGTAAGTCAGTCGTCCTCCTTTCTGTGTATAGTTTCTTTTCTTTCCTTTAATTGTTGTTGTTGTTGTTAGAAAGGAAATTTTCATAATGCTTCCCAATAGGAAGAGTTTTGGTCCGTCCTGTAGGTCTATTGAATTTGGAATATTGCTTTTGCCATTCAGTGTATTAGTTACATGCTACCTGAAATTTTTGTAATCCTGCCTTTTCCATCTTCATGAAAATGAAGGACAGGATGGAGTCAGGGACGGAGAGCTGTGACACCAACAGAGACCTTCCCTCAAGTTGATAATAAATGAGAGATCCATCCTCTTTAGGCTTCCCTTAGCATATTATTGTCTTGTGCACTGCTAGATCTCAAATACTCAAAGAACAAGGATGTTTCAGAATGAAAAACAACCAAATTGAGCCACGTGTGGAAGGAGCACTGGACCCGACACACCGGGTTTCAGTTCTTACCATTGACCCTTCCTAGATCTATGACCGTGTACTCGCCACTCACATCCTCTGTAGAATGAGCATATACAAGATTGGGAATCTGGTTGCAGGGTGCTGGAGGAGTGA
>NW_005871376.1:1185280-1188082 GCF_000147115.1 Myotis lucifugus
ATTCTTAAAGATAGGGAAAAATAACTGAAAATTTCAGTAATGTTTCATTTATAAAATAATCCCAGAAAAATGTGGAAGGAAGTATATGAAAGTGTCCAAAGTGGTTATTTTGGGGTGGTGGGATTATTAAATGTTTCCTATTCATTTTACTTAGCTTTATATTTTTATAAGTATATATTACTCATAAGAAAAAACACCTGGAAAACATTTTGGGATGCCTAATACATGTATCAAAAGTTTTATAAGTGTTCATACCCTTTTAACTACATGAATTCCACTTTTTGGAATTTAATCTAAGGAAGTAATTCAAATTACAGAATATTCTGCATACCAAGATGTTAACGTGATGCAATTTATCATAGTGTAAAGTTGGAAGCAGTCCAACAAGCAGGAAAGATGAGGTGAAAGCACATCATCTCATTACAACCTCAGGTGGACTTTTAAAATGGTGTATATAAAGTCTGTAATCGCAACAGTTTATGAATCAATGTCAAATGAAAAAGTAGAGTAAAATTATATTCTGAATACAACTAGATTATTTTTTAAAAAAGCAAAAAATAATGCACTAAAAATAACTTGGCATACAGAAGAGTGATTGTTTTGGGTAGTAAGACCCAGGGTAATTGTAAATGTTATTTTGATTTTTCTATGTTTTTCAAATATAAGCATTTATTATTTATAAATAGAAAAATGTACAATTATTTAAAAATAAAAACGACGTGCTCTAAGAGAGGGAGACTGATGAGTTGAGCTTATCTCTTTCTGGGGAGCCTCCTGGGGTAGGTGGAGACCAGGCTGATAAGTTATTGCCCTTATTCAAGGGCCTGAAGGCCCCACCCAGGGCAGGGGCTCCCAGCCTGTCACTCACTGTCAGGTGGAACACATTCCCTCCCAGCCCAGGCCCCAAAAGTTCAGCCCAGGATGCGCCCAGGATGCGGGTCTCTCCCGTGCTGCCTGAAATCCCCAGAGAGAAGGGAGGGGGCCTTCTCCCCACTCATTGTCCTTCAGGCTACCCCAACCAGAGAAAACCCCTTGTTCTAGTATTGGCGAGAATGTAGAGGAAAGGGAACCCTCATACACTGTTGGTGAGATTGTAAACTGGTACAGCGACCATGGAAAACAGAATCAAGGTTCCTCAAAAAATAAAAAATAGAACCACCATACAATCCAGCAATTCCACTTCTGGGTATTTACCCCAAAAAACCAAAAACGCGAACTCAAAAAGATACATGTACTCCTATGTTCATTGCCGCATTCTTTACAATAGCCAAGATATGAAAGCAATGTAAGTGACCATTAATAGATGAATGGATAAAAAAGCTGTGGAACATATACACATGGAATATTACTCATCAATAAAAAAAGAATAAAATCTTGTCATTTGCAACAACATGGATGGACCTAGAGCAGCCGTGAGCAAACTACGGCCCGCGGGCCGGATCCGGCCCGTTTGAAATGAATAAAACTAAAAAAGAAAAAGACCGTACCCTTTTATGTAATGATGTTTACTTTGAATTTATATTAGTTCACACAAACACTCCATCTATGCTTTTGTTCCGGCCCTCCGGTCCAGTTTAAGAACCCATTGTGGCCCTCGAGTCAAAAAGTTTGCCCACCCCTGACCTAGAGGGTATTATGTAAGTGAAATAAATCAGACATAGAAAGACAAATACTGTATGTTTTCACTTATATGTGGAATATAAAAAAACAAATAAACAAAACAAAACAGAAACAGACTCATAGATATAGGAAGCAAACTGGTGGTTGCCAGAGTGGGGAGGGGTTGGGGAGTGGGCAAAATAGTTGAAGGGGATTAAGAGGTAGAAACTTCCAGCTATAAATGTAAATGTCATGGGGATGTACTGTGCAACATAGACAGTATAGTCAATAATATTGTAATAACTTTGAATGGTGACAGGTAGTAACTAGACATCAAATCACTGTGATGTAAACCTGAAGCTAATGGACATTGTATACCAATTATACTTCAAGAAAAAGAAACAGAAAAATCCCCTTGTTCTATCATTGTCACCTTCTTCTACACCTCTATGGGGCACTTTTGATAACCTTGACCTTAAACAATAGACAGTCAGATATTTCTCCAGCAAAATGGGTTTATTCAGGAACAACAAAGAATTGCAATTCAGAATATGTGGTCTAACGGCAAACCACGAGTAAATCTAAAGAAACAAAGGCGAGGAAGCTCTTTTATGGACTTAGGAGGGGCTGCTGTAAAGGAAGAATGAATTGGAGTAAAATGAAAATTTGAAGTACAGTGACTTTTCATTGGCTAAACTATGGCAGTCTCCCATTGGCTGAGTTGTTTTGGGCAAGGAGAAATCTTTTCTTTCTCCAGGAGTTGGAAGAACCTCGCCTGTCAGCCAGGGCCACTCTGCTGGAAACTGTTTTCTGAGCTGACCTCGGTATTATTAGATATGTTTTGCCCCCAGAGATGAGAGTTCCTCAAAAATTCTCTGCAACCAATCACTCTGCCACTCCTCCCTCCACGTGAGAAAGGGATTCTGCTGCTATGGCTCCCACGGCCTCCCTTCGCTTCCACCAGCAGAGTGGCCCACCCAGCTGAATGCTTGGCCCATCTTATCTACAGGGCCCAGTTGAACCTTGTGGGCCTCGTTCTTTGAGTATCTTCCCGGAGCTGGTAGCCAATCACAGACTGACAGGCAGGCGGAGCCAGCTGCCAGGGAACATCTGTTTCAGGAGGGAACTTACATTGAGTGTGGCCCCTGCCCTATGCCCCTCTGTTCACAGGTGACTCAGGCAACAGGGACACTGAGCACTGTC
>NW_005871376.1:1188290-1199571 GCF_000147115.1 Myotis lucifugus
CTTTTGAGCCCTGGCTGGGTAGTTGATTTCCGGTTCAATTCCTGGTCAAGGGACATTCAAGAATAAACTAATGAACCCATAAATAAGTGGAACAACAAACCAATGTTTCTTTCTCTTCCTTTCTCTTTCTCTAAAATCATTCAGTAAATTTTAAAAAAATTAAAAGGTCCTTTGAGCACTAGGACCTGGAGTTGCTTCATTTCTCCACATGCCCCCGCTTCTCTACCAGATCCACGGGAGCTGCCTCTAGTCCTTCGATTTCCCCAACCTCAGGAGCAGCAGGGAGAGACTGGCTGTCCTGGGCTTTCCCACGTCTTTCCATTACATTGTCATTGTTCCTCCGCTCCCCCAGTCGCCCTGTGCTTGCCCTACCCAATTATAATAACTACAACAAAAAGAAGCTAGTATCTATTGAGCATATTAGGCTTATTAAATCTGATGAGCTCCTCCAACCAGTGGAGTAGGTACTGTCATCCCCATCTTATAGGTGAAGAAATGGAGGCTTAGGTCAAGAAACTTATCCAAGGCGACCCAACTGGTAAGCAGCTGCCCGGAGCCCCACCCACACCTGCTTCACAGTCTGAAACACCCAACATCTTCTCCTCACCCCAAATGCACCAGACCTGGGTTCCTTAGTCAGTCCTCCCAATTAGCAAGCGTCTTTTGAACACCACTGTGGGCTGGGGCACCTGGAGGGGCTCAAAAGGCAGGCCAGCCGCAGCCCCTGCCCCTGAATTGCTGAGGAACTGGCTGCGGAGACACGACGAAGACACCCAGAAATTCACACTTAACACCCGTGCGACCTCTGCCAAGTCACTTCCCTTCTGTGGGCCTCAGTTTCCTTCCCTGTAGAATGAGGATGACAAGGGAAAAAATCCTATTAATTCTTGACCAATTGCACACCCCACTTAATGAGAAAATGGGGACACGGAGGCCCAGGGATTAGGACCATCCCAGAAAATAGCCAGAGAAAACAGGCAACACCAGAAAAGCAAACCATGACATTTGACCCTTAGAAGAACACTGTTTTCTTCCTAAGAAGAGGACTAACACCCAAGAATGAGCCCAGTGGGGGCCCAGTGAGAGGGCCGGAGTCCTCTACTTCTCCATCCCTTTGTAGCTGACAAAACTCAGAGAGCTTCATCCCGGTGTGGGGTCTCCTTAGTTCTCGGGGCTCAAGGAAGAACAAGCTGGTTGCTTCTGACCCTTTCATTTCCAGGGCACTGCAGGGTGCCCTGATGGCAGAGCGATTCCAAAGCCATTTTCCTAGAAACAAGGAGCCGTGTCTGAGTTTGCAGGAGTGACTGAAGGAGACACTGGCGGCTTGGAGATGAGGGACTGGCCTGGTCTGGCAGGGGCCTTGCCTTCCAGGCACCTTGTCCTAAAGGAGGAAGTGTTTGCGTTGTTGTGTGGGAGACAACGAGGCAGGGAGATGAGGAGCGGCTTGTTTATTCGGTTGCCAAGCCCTTTCCTTGGTTGTGTTGCCTGTTGTTTCCATGCTGATGCAGAAGGCACGTTTTGAAGCTGGGAGAAAATCATTGCCCCTCCCGACCGTGGCACCTAACAATTGGTTGTGAGGCCACCTTGGTTTGTAGAGCACAACACCACTTACACGACACTGCACAAGCATTGGCTCGACTTGTATGTAGTTGCTGTTTGTCTGTAATTAGAGCTGGGTGAGACCCTCTTCGCCACGTCCGTTTGACAGGCGTGGACACTGAAATTACCATCAAAACAGGACTGGCTTTGCTGAAACCGTCCACTGTGATACCCGAGTGGGGGAAGGGTGAATTCTAATAATCCTCCCGAATTTGTCAAAATCCACATGCCCACCTGCCTGGTATGGCTCAGCGGCTGAGCCTTAGCTATGAACCAGGAGGTCATAGGTCAATTCCCAGTCAGGGCACATGCCCAGGTTGCAGGCTGGATCCCCAGTAGTGATCCTCTCTCATCATTGATGTTTCTATCTCTCTCTCCCTCTCTGAAATCAATAAAAATATATTTAAAACAAGAGAAAGAGTACTTTCTCAGGCTACCTTTAAATTAAAAACAACAACAAAACCCCATACGCCTGTATTCTCTCAGGTTTTTTTTCTTTCCTTTTGCACCCTTTATACCCAACACTGTTCTTTCGTTATCTTCACTCAGCCCTTCACAGAATAAGGAGACTTCCTGCTTTCTGAGGCCTAAACTTGGCTCTCAGTTTAGGAGAAAAATGAGCAGATGATGGATGGCCTGAACTCACCTTGTCTATGATATTCATATGAACTTATATTTGTGAGACCCTTTTAACTTTTAGAAATTAAAAAAAAATCACAGGCATCATTTCATCCCTGTGGCGTGGGCTGGGCAGGGACACTGGGGTTTAGCAGCTGTGCACTTCACACTTGGAGTGCGGGAAACGAGTTAAGTCGGCTCGCGTGAATTGCGCGTACTCCGCGGGAGCCGTCTTTAACTCGGTTCATATAGATTTGCGGTGGAGTGCGGGAAACGTGTAAACTCGGGCCGATTGTAACTGCGTATTACCAAATATTTGTTTGTAATCCACCCTTTTGGTGGATGGAACAAAACCAAAAGACAGAGCCATCTTATATTTTGGCGGGAAATTCACCCGCACTCCAAGTGTTCACACACACAGTCAGTCAGTTAGTCCCAGGGACCACCCGGCCTAGGACGTGTGGCTGTTCCCCAAATGAGGTAAGCAATTTGCTCAAGGTCACCCGGTTAATAAGTCAGCGCCAGGATTTCAAAGCAGGTCCATCTGTTCCCAGCCACCCACCTACTGCCTCAGTGGCAGAGTGCGACTCAAACTCGGGTCTCTTCACTGCCAATCCAGCGCTGTCTTCAATCTCCACTCAGACGCAATTATTGCTCCATTTCTACAAGAAGGCAGCTGTAGATAAGGATAGATGAACAGTGTGGTTGGCTGAATAATATCCCCCCAAAAGATACCCATGTCCTAATCACTGGAACCTGTGTTACTTTATTGGTAACAGGGACTTGCAGGCATGGTAAATGCAGGACCTTGAGCTGGCGAGATTAGCCGAAACTATCCAGGTGCACCTTAAATATTCCAGAGAGAGGCAACAAGGTAGAGGAGGAAGTAGGGGATCTGAGGATGGAAGCAGGAGGGTGCAGTGGTGGCGGGAAGGGGTTGGGAGACAAAGGAATAAAGCTCGCCTCCGGGAGCTGGAAAAGGCAAGGAAACACACCGAAAGCCCCATGCCTCCTCCTGGCAGACACCCTGATTTCTGTCCAGTGAAACCGATTTCAGACTTCTGGCCTCCATAACTCCAGTAAGATAATAAATGTGTGTTGTTTTAAGCCACCAATTTGTGGTAATCAGTTACAGCAGCCACAGGAAACTGGTACAAGTACTGTTTACCTATTTAAGAGAACAAACTTAAGCATTTAAAATGTTATCCTCCAGTGATTCACTGTAAGCAGAAGCCATAGTTGCTTCACTTGGTTGGCTCTTGTATATTTGAATTGAAAATCATTTTAGGCCTGCGGACTGAAAGGTCCCAGGTTCGATTCCGGTCAAGGGCATGTACCTGGGTTGCGGGCACATCCCCAGTAGGAGATGTGCAGGAGGTGGCTGATCGATGTTTCTCTCTCATCGATGTTTCTAACTCTCTATCTCTCTCCCTTCCTCTCTGTAAAAAATCAATAAAAATATATTTAAAAAAAAAGAAAATCATTTTAAGTGACCAATAATGCCAATACTAAAGTAGGCTAGGTGTGGCAAGACCTCATGTTATATTGGGGACATGGAACTGTTATGTATTTTAAAGTAAATTTTAAAATCTCTATATCAGATTTCCACCAATTCAGACTGACCTCCCCTCAATGGATCTAAGAAGGAAGTGTACTTAGTACATAGGACACAAAGACTAATATACTTAGCCAAGTGGAAAGAATTTGCAGATTACCTGTGTTCACTTCTATTCTAGTAAAGAGCTATTTGTTCAGCTATATATTTGTCGTGGATGGAGAGGTCTACATAGAAATATGTATCTTTTGGGCACATAATGTAATATTTCAGCTTCATATGCATGATATAGTCTATAATTATAGGTCATATAGCAAGACAAACACATCAACCCTTCGTTTAGGGACCAGATGTGTAAATAGAAAGAAAATTCAGGCTTGCTTATTCTTCTTCCGGAAAGAGTTAGCATGTGGATTTCAGCCTTGTGATATTTCTCGGATGAAGTTCTGCTTTTGTATAATTGTTATTCACAAAGATGATATGTATCTCACACATTATCTGCCTGGAATTACCACTGACTATGAAATTGGTACCTGTAATAGTACTGTTTTGGTTGTAATCCTTTTGTTACTGAACTGGTGGTGGGTAGGTAGTTTATTCACTTGCAGCCAGTAAAGAAGGCGGGATTCACACCCAGAGCTCTGCCTCAGGAAGGGAGCTTTAGGCATTAGCTTATACACTATTTGGTTAATCACACATTGATTTCTCTTTGCAGCTGGCTACACGTAATCCTGTTGGGTTCCTGTCTAGCTCATCCTGTTCACAGCTGCACCTGCAAAATACGGTGCTACGTTGTAACATTTGGCAAGAATCGCCCAGACCTTGAGACTCTTGTCCTATCTTACACATTTGCTGATAAAAATGGGTTTGAACAATTAATACAAAAATCTAATTGGCATAGGCCAGTGGTCGGCAAACCGCGGCTTGCGAGCCACATGTGGCTCTTTGGCCCCTTGAGTGTGGCTCTTCCACAAAGTACCACGTGCGGGCGTGCACGTACAGTGCGATTGAAACTCTTGGCCCATGCGCAGAAGTCAGTTTTCAGCCTGGGCGAGTCTATTTTGAAGAAGTGGCGTTAGAAGAAGTGGGGGGTGTTGGTCGGTCGGGCACGGGAGATGCAGCGCAGGCGGGCCGCGGGGGAGGCTCGCGCGATTCATGCACGAGTTGAGTGAGCCAGTCAGTCAGCAGTCTCATTGTGCCGTGGTTAGTGCTAGTCGTGTCCACAAATTGCGCGCGGGTGACAAAAGATAGACGAAACAAGTATACGAGTGTGGATGGGATGTTTTTAGCAAGGACCAGCTTAGGAGTACCCTAATTAAGTTAATAGCAATGTACCTACCTATATAGTTTAAGTTTAAAAAATCTGGCTCTCAAAAGAAATTTCAATCGTTGTACTGTTGATATTTGGCTCTGTTGACTAATGAGTTTGCCGACCACTGGCATAGGCTAAGGCACACGTCACGGCTCTCATTCGGTCAGGGGTGGGCAACCCCTGGCACGCGTGTAATTTTTGCTGGCACGCAAAACCCTCTCTTATAATCTTCCATTTACAATTTTTTTCTTAATAGCGACTTTTTTATTTTTCAGATAAATTCAGTGTAGGTGCATCCTAGATAAATAAATAATTTTACATAACAAGTTATCTTAAAGACCATAGACATGGATTGACGAGAGAGGGGAAGTGCAATTTCTATGCCTCTGCCTTAACTCTCCCTGCCTTCCTAGATCCGACCAGTGGTTTGGTTTCATCCACATACACTTGTGAATCTTTGTTCTCAGTGATGAATTTTGTTAAGTCTCTTAATAGGAGTAGCTTGACGGATGAAAGTAGTAGCTCGTGCATATCTCTGAAGGTCACGAAATATAAACCTGATGTAAAATCTCTGTCATCAGTGATGCAGCAGCAAAAGTCCCACTGATAATATCAAACGGAGTCATAAAGTTTTCTGTCGGTCTATCAGTGTACATGTATACGTTAAAAAATAAATGTATTTTTCATCATCATATACTGTGTTTTTGTCGCTCGAATGAATTTTATTATTTCTTCAAGGTTCTTCACATACGTACACCTTAAGAGATACCAAGTAGGCGTAACATGTTCTCAAAAAATTAGGGTTGGCATGCAGAAGAATTTTGAGTCACAGATTTTGCTGGTTTTGGCACGCACTCACAAAAAGGTTGCCCACCCCTGCATTAGGTATTGATCCACCTGCTTTGCAAAGCCGTTAAGCAAATGATCATGAGGGCTCATTTAATAGGAAGTAAGCGACAGACCATGGAAAATCACTACTATTCAAGTGGTGTTTACCAGTCTTTTCCTGGTGGCAGGATTGTCAGTTTTGTGCAGGCACCTTGGTGGGGCTCAAAGACATATCACCTCTTACACCCTATGGACTTCAACAGAGTCATTAACTAGTTCTATTCTAAGAATAATGACTTGGAATGAAAGAGCAGTTGGAGACATCATTGAGGAGTAGAAGATTCGAGGCTTGAGCTGGATCTTAGAGAGAGAGCGGGGAGAGAGAGAGAGAGGGAGAGAAAGAGAGAGAGAGAGACAGAGTTCGTCAATTACAAGAATACGCCCAGTAAATGAGAGGTGGACGTGTGGGGTATGAGGCCTGCACTTGGACCCTGCCGGAAGCAGCTGGCATGCTGTTGACTTGCATTTTGGGTCCCAGTACATATTTTCTCTGTTCTAAGCTGTCCTCAGGGTAAGACATACATAAACACTGCCAGACACATGTTTAAAGGCCCAGCTGATGTTGCTCAGAGGGGGACATTACGTACACCCACAGTGCCCAGGCCTGTCTCCTGCAGTCTAAGGCAGAGACCACCCCCACAGCACATGCATTGACAGCCGTGGCCATAGAAAGCATACAGGGGGTGTATTTTAGGATTCTATCTATATGGTTTGCTTGGGGTTGGTGTTAATTTGGAGTGAGCATACCCATGGATTGTGTCACAAATCGTTTCAGAACTGTAGTCTCACCTGTTCTGGGCCTGGTCAGCCGTGTGTGATTTTATCATCCCCTCTGCATTGGGATCACCAGGACCAAGTCCTATCCTTCTGTCGTATCCTCCTGCACGCCCGGCCCAGTGCCAGGCCCAGAGGGGTGCACCTAAACCGGAATCAGTTTGCAAAGCCAAAGGGGCATCAATGGAAGGATCTGGTGGGATCTCAATAGCAATGAAGGAAAACGTAGACTGCTAGTGCACAAGAAAAAATGATTCTTTCCCACTATCCACATCCTCAGCTGTTCTCCTGCCGTATTCTTGCCTGAAATCACTGTTAGAGACTCCCCTTTGTCCAGAGTCAGGTAAGTGGCTACCTTCAAACACACCGGGGCATCTGTACGGCTGCCAGGCCATGTGTGTAATTTTAATGGCAATAGGCCACTGATACTATTTTTTTGCTTCCGTTCCACCGGGGAAAAAACCCCTAAGGTTCATTTTACTCTGAGGCCGATGGAAAGAGATATGAATGTCCTCCTGGGCAGCGTGGGCCTGGGAGGGTGGCCACGGCCACTCAGAGTGGACTGCCCTGAAGACGGTCCAGCCTATCCACTCACAGAGCAAGGCCAGGCCAGGAGCTGCCAGGCCAGCTCGAGCCTCCGTGTGCGACAGCCCCGGCCGGCGCTGTTTCCTCGCCTGCAGATCTGGAAGCACAAGTTTGACAGCACAGCAATCTGCCCTCACAACCGGATCCAACAGGCACAGGCAGGAAGGCCCTGCCAACCACTCCTTCTGCAGGTGTCGGGGCCGACAGGCATTGGGGACCCCTCCAGGAGCAAGGAGACCTTCCGCCCCTCTGGTGACAGCTGCCTCTTGCAGAGGGGGGCTGCCTGGGAAGGGGAGAAACATGTCTCGGATCACACAGCCGCAGGCAGTGGGTGAAGTAGAAACTCTGAGCCCATGACCTAACCCACAGCTGTGCCGGTTGGGCCACGCCCCCCTCCCTGCTGCTGTCTCCTGGGTTGCCATGAAATCCAACTGCTTCATCTTTTCTTGTTCATTAAATTCCACATATGAGTGAGATTGTGTGATACTTGTCTTTCTCTGACTGGCTTATGTCAAACTT
Source organism: Myotis lucifugus (assembly GCF_000147115.1). Lineage (NCBI taxonomy): Eukaryota > Metazoa > Chordata > Mammalia > Chiroptera > Vespertilionidae > Myotis > Myotis lucifugus. The sequence continues at coordinate 1,196,141 of NW_005871376.1, forward strand.
AGCATAATATTCTCCGAATTCATCCACTCTGTTGCCAAAGGGTAAAATTTTTTCCCTTTTTATGGCCAAGTAGTCTTCCATTGTGTAAACGTACCACTGCTCTTTTATAGAGACCACTTCTTTTTTCCCTTTTCTTTTTTGTTCCCTGCCTCTGTTTGTTTTTGTTCCTGTTTTATTTTGTTCGGGACACACTTGTTGGGGAAGTAATCAGGGAGGCCCCAAATCTTTGACTGGGCGGCCTGCCTGCTATCACTCATGGACACTCCTGCCTCTGGCTGACTCCTCCCTAACAGCTGGCACCTGGAGGGGGCGATGGCTGCGCCTGGGGATCTGGAGAGGCGCAGCTGCAGTGAGGCCCAGCTGAGGACCGGCTCCGCCCCTACAGACGGCCAGGTGGTGCCTCTGGGTGCCCAAGCATCCCCACCCTCGTTCTAAAACACACATAGGGCCCCGCGGCCCGTGTCTTCTCTCTTCCTGTGGCTTCTTGCTGTTCTTTTGTCAAGAATGAGAGGAGAGGTCCAGAGACTGCACACTGAAATCATGTGATGGTCACTTAGCCTCGAGCCTTAAGTCAAGGGCCAGGGGTGAACCCCAAAGGGGGGCATCCCTCGGGAGGACTGACCACACCTGCTCTAGTTTGGGCAGGATGTGTGTGGAGCCAGAGAGCCTTCCTGCCCGCCTGTGCCTCAGTTTTCCTGCCTGAACCATCTTCCTAACAACAAGATATTGCTCTCAGAGAAGAAAAGCTGGAAAGCCTGAAAAAAAATATTAAAAAAAACTCACCCCCAATTTCCCATCAACGTGTTGCTGTTTTCACATATCTTTTACAGGCCTGAATTACCCTGCACATACAAGTATGTACCCTGTTTTAAAACAAGAACCTTTCCTTTTGGATATATAATACATGTTCATTATGTAGCATTCAGAAAATTCAAACACAAAGAAGAAAAGAAGGTGACTTTTTGTTGCTCCATTGAGAAATAACAAACACTAATATTCTGATGTTACCTTTCTAGTCTTTTTAATACACCCCAAGGAGAAAAAAAGCACAATAGATTCCTACTCTAATTACTTTTTTGTAACTTTTCTCTTTCAGTTAACTCAGCATGGATACTTTTTATGGTGTGAAATGTTCTTTTGCCTCATTTATGATGACAGAACACACACATGTGCTATGTTTTACTTAACCAGGCTCCTGTTGTTAGACCTTTGGCTTGGTTCTAGCTTCTTCCCATCATAAGGAGGGCTATTTGGAGCAAAATCGTGCATTGCACTGTTCTGCATTTACCCTTCTGAATCGCCCAGCCTGGAACCCTCGTAGATTGTGGCAAGATCGTGGCAAGATCGCACCTGATAATGTGCACGAAAGTGCTTTGAGAAATACATACGTTGCTCTACATATTGAGGGGCTATTGCTTGTCAGTTAATTTGAGGAAGTAAGTGATGTTCCTGGAAATGGTAAATGCATTAAGCAAAGGACGAGTTTTTAAAAAAGCAAATACATGGTACTTCCCATCGATGCCAGGTACTGTCCCAAGAGCTTCATTTTATTTTTAGCAAATTTAATCCTTATAACAACCCTATGAGGCATGTACTATTAACTAACTTAGCTTTTAGATGAGGACATTGAGGCACAGAGAAGTTAAAAGGCCGCTGAGCTGGAATCCCAAACCAGTCTGACTTGTAAGTCTACTTATTGCATGTAAGCCTCTCTTAAGAGGCAGGTTCCCACCTTCTCCCCACCTGCCCCCAGAGCAGGCCGCTGGGAAAAGGTGGGACAGTGGTGAAGCGACATGATGTAAGATTTCAGTGCACCCATGACGTTCCGTGTGATAGGAGTGGGGCCTGACAGAGGCAAATCTTAAAGGAGCGCCTCAGCTCTCAGGCTCAAAGATGAGCTCTTGGATAACAGCACAGAGGTGGTTATTTAAAACAAGAGTCATTATCTTTTAGAGACACACACTTTATATTTAGAAATAAAACAACATGACAAGTTTTTTTGGCTTCAAAATAAGCATGGTGGTGGCGGCGGGGTACTAAATGGGTGGAGTATAAATGATACAAAATCAGCCATGAATTTAATTTGTTCAGCCAGGAGCTGAATATGTGGGATCTCTTTCTTTGATTGTAATTCCCTGGAATTTGCCATGCCCAAACATTTTTTTTTTTTAATTTGAAATCACGGGATAGTTCACGAATGTTCTTTGCAGGGTTATTCCAACGTACAGTGCAAACGTTCAGGGTAGAAAGTAGAAACTAACCCAACTCTTGATTGCAGCTTTCTAAATTGCTTCTGGGTGTTGTTAGTGTATGGAAACACCTCCCAAGGGCCCAGCTCCCCTGCAGGAGCCTTCGAGGTGTGTCCATTCATTCAAGAACTGTTGGTTTTTACCTTGAGTACAAGGATGACATGTGACAGACACCACAGGCAGACCTCGTTTTACTGCACTTCACTTTATTGCTCTTCACAGATGCTTCATTTCTGTATAAACTGAAGGCAAGACCTCCACCAGCAAGATTACAGCTTGCTTTATGGGGATACTCACTTTATTTTGGTGGGCTGGAACTGGACCCGAAGTATCTCCAAGGTATGCCTGCATAGAATGAGAAGTTAACTGTACAGGTAACAGTTCAGCAAACCATCTCAACCCATATAGGAGGCTGAGGGTGGTAAGGGAGGCGGGCAAGGGCTGTGTTCCCTGACCAATGCTTAGAGTTCTGGAGGGAGGTGGGAGGAAGGATGAGAGAGCATGGAGCCACCTCTTTTTCCCCACTCACCTCCTTCCCACCTAAGGGTCCTGGGCTCAGAGCTGAGCCTGGATCAGAGGCAGGATGCGGGCTGCTGGCTACCTCTCCTCCTCCCTCTCTGTTTTTATAACCACAGGCCTGGGCTCGCCTGTACACTTTGCAGAGGGAGACCTTTCCAGCTGGCCGACCCTAACCTTCTTCCACACCTTCTCTCTGCCTCATATGGTGGCAAAAGTTACGAAGACCAGGCTGCTTAGTACCTCTTCAGTGACTTAATTTGCCAAGAAGAATAGCAGTGTAAGGGGATATATGGAACCTACTCAAAAATGGATTTTACATGATAAGGGATAGATTCATAGAAAACAATGCCCAAAAGGGTGCAGGTAGGGAAGCCTCCAATTTCTTGATCGCCCCACTGTTGTGTACCTGGGGCCACAGCTCAATGGGGAGTCACTGCAGCTGCCTGGCCGCGCCTGCGGAGCCCTCTGGGGTGCTGATGGCATTGATCCCAAGGCAGGGAAAAGTGGGTGGAGGGGATCCCCAGGAGTTAGGTTCTCTCTGAATTGCAGGGAAACCTCCAGGAGGGTCCGCCGGAAGTTCTCCAGGACCCCAAGGGTACTAGACATAGAATATTTGGAGTCCTGAGTATTAATTGCCATTTCGCAAGATCAAGCACACACATG
>NW_005871376.1:1199671-1200628 GCF_000147115.1 Myotis lucifugus
TCAAATGCTGGTCTGCTGGTATGTAGACCTGTGTCTGGAACAGGCCCTGAAGGTGACAGTCCAGGGGTTTCTTCACTGATGGGCAGGCACCCCCTTTCCGGTGAGATAGCATAGGGACTTGAGCCAGGAATCTATACTAATAAAAGAGTAATATGCTAATTAGACCGGGAGACCTTCCGGAGACCTTCCAGACATCCTTCTGGACAAAGCCAGCCTGCAAACCACCCCAAACGGCACCCCCAAACGGCCCTCAGCCCCTCTTCCAGGCCGGCCACACCTCCAGTGGGTTCCCCCACCCCAAAGGATGTGTGGCCAGCCTGAAAATGGCCCTCAGCCCCTCACCCAGGCTCGCCATGCCCCCCAAAGGGACCCCCACCCTGATCTGCGATCCCCTTCAGGGCAGACCAGCTGGCACCCACCCATGCACCAGGCCTCTATCTATACTAATAAAAGGGTAATATGCTAATAAGACCAGGAGACCTTCTGGGAGACCTTCCGGACATCCTTCCAGACAAAGTCATGGTGGCGAGGCAGAGGTGGTTAGGGGTGATCAGGCCAGGAGGAGAGGGCAGTTGGGGGCGAGCAGGCTGGTGGGGGGTCAGTTGGGGGTGAGCAGGCCAGCAGGCAGAGTGGTTAGGGGCGATCAGGCAGGCAGGCAGGTGAGCGGTTAGGAGCCAGCAGTCCAGATTGTGAGAGGGATCAGGCCTAAACTGGCAGTCGGACATCCCCCAAGGGGTCCCAGATGGAGAGGGTGCAGACTGGACTGAGGAACACACACCCCCCTGCCCCAGGGCGTGAAATTTTGTGCCCCCCGCGCACTAGGAGGGGGAATAACTGGGAATAAGAAAAGCCAAGTTTAAAACCAGGGGGCCGAAAGGGAACTGGCAAAAAATGCCCCCCCCCCCTCCGTCTAAAAAAAACCAAAGCAGCGTGATTTTATCCCCTTTTTAATTTCCC